>NW_010173946.1:54498-72207 GCF_000695765.1 Mesitornis unicolor
AGAGCGCGCTCAAAAGGCAAGCTTCTGGGTAGGTCAAGTTAAGGGAATGTGTGCTGCGTGTTCTCAGCAGCGCTACCATCAGTGCAAGTCAAAGCACACCCTGTCATTCAGAATCCAGCAAATACTCCCCAAGGCTTATCAGAAATTTAAAACAGGACATGCTTTAGGGCCAGACTACCACCCCACCTGCTAACCCTTCAACATCAGCACTGAAGTGAAGGTAACGCTAAGAAACCAGACACAGCGAGAAAGAACTCGTATCAGAAGGAATAAGAAAGAGGTGCCAATAGCTGCAATCAAACAGGACACAGAACAATGCTTTACCTGAACGCTCTTTGTATGATTTCATGCTACATCACTGGAGGAAATACCAACCGTGTTGGTATCCTAGGATGTTCCAGCATAACCAAAACAAGGCGTCCAAAATCACACACAGAGAGCGTCAAGATCTTCAGATCACGAGAAAGCAGCAATCAAACAGGAAGAGAACAGACACCGAAAGCGGAAGTGGCCATTTAGGCTAAAACTGAAGTCACACCACTTTTCAAGCAGACAAATATTTGACAACAGAAAGATAAACATACAGGGTAAGTCTGTCTTTCCCCTCTCCACAGCTAAATATCAGTTAAATTGCTCGTGCACGCTTCAAAGGTCGCCCAGTTCTACTTACTCTATGTTCATCAACCGATTTTGCTGCAAGGATCATGCCTTCCAAACATTTTGAGATAATCGGAATAACCTTGCGCTCAGAGTCAGCAAAGCCTTTGTAACATTCACTGAGTTTGATAGTCCTCCTCTCATCCATTTCTTGAAGTTGCTGCAAGCACAAAGTAAGATAAATTAAAGCTTTTATTTGCAGATTTTTTTCCCTGATCCTGATGTATGCAGTTACTGTGGTCACCGCAGTGCAGTACAGAATTTCTGTGCTTTCCCAGTGTATTTATTCGCTTCACAAAACAGAGCTTAATTACGTAAAAAAAATCAAGTCCTTTCAGAGAGAGACTCAAGATGCCCAGCACAGTAACTACCAAGAGCTGATACAATCTCATTTTTAAAAATTATGCAGAAGACTGGACTTTCTTTTCTTTTTTCTTTCTAAAAATGTGTGTACAGTGTCTACAGCAACCTCTTTAGCTTTAAATGTTTCGTGTAAAAATGAAAACTACAGTAAAGAAGTTCTACTGATTTCTACATCTCCTCACTCCCTCCTAGTTCCTCTAGTGATAAAAATCTCTATCTTGCTTTTATTTTTATACTTTCCAATAAATACCAACGATTTCAAAAATGGGAGAAAAACAGAACTGTTAAAATTATCTGCTGTTCAGACATGCTCTCTGATTTCACAGAATCACAGAATCGCTCGGTTGGAAAAGACCTCTGAGATCATCACGTCCAACTGCTCCTGTCTCCCCCCTAAACCATATCCCTAAGTACCTCGTCTACCCGCTCTTTAAATACCTCCAGGGATGGTGACTCCACCACCTCCCTGGGCAGCCTGTTCCAGCTTCTGACGACCCTCTCAGTCAAGAACTTCCTCCTTATCTCTAACCTGAACCTCCCTTGGCACAGCTTGGTGCCGTTTCCCCTTGTTCTATCCCCCATCACCTGGGAGAAGAGACCAGCACCCACCTCTCTACAGCCTCCCTTGAGGCAGTTGTAGGTGGTGATGAGGTCTCCCCTCAGCCTTCTCTTCTCCAGGCTAAACAAGCCCAGTTCCCTCAGCCGCTCCTCATCAGGCTTGTTCTCCAGAGCCCTCCCCATCCTTATGGCTCTTCTCTGAACATGCTCTAGAATCTCAACATCTTTCTTATAGTGAAATACAAATTTGAAATTTGAAATACAAACCATGTCCTTCAGAAGTATGCAGGAAAATGAAGAAGAAGAACAATACCATTACGTAAGATTTGTAATCAAAGTCTACTGGAACACTACAAAAAGAACCAATCAAAGAAAATACTTTAAGATCATAGCCCTGGATCTTTCACCTAATTGAAAATGGGGGAAAAAAACCCCAAACAACAAAAAACCCAAAAGAAAACGAAGAGCAACAGCACACACATGAACAGGTTATCAAAACCAGGGTATGTCGGATCTCTCCTGTATCTGCTCTAACAAAGGCAGTTGTCTCAAGCAGCATCCAATTCAGCTCTACAAAACACAGCAACAACCTGGTCATGCTAAATCCCTGTCCCAAGGGTTTTACCAAACATCTGCAGAGAAGTAATAAGAATGTGGTCCCAAGAGCAAGCAGGACCAGGCCTTTGTGCTCTTACTGGAGGATTCAGAAAACCTAAGTAGTATCTTGCAATGATCATGGATTTCCACCCCAGAGAAATAAAGGCAATAAACCACAACTGTGGTCCAGGCTACAAAGATGATCAAACTGTTTCTCCTGGGAGCTGGCTGCAATTCCTCCCTCCCTGTGCTCATGTCACATCCACTGTAGTGCTGCTTAACAGTTAAAATATGAGAATTCTTTAATAAGCCAAGGCAATTTTCTCCTGTGCATCCAAGACCTTCAAATAGGTGTTTTTTTATAACGTGAACTCCCTTGTGCTTCTGGAAAATACCAAGCATTCTTGAGCTGCTGTGTCTTCAAATAAAGCCAGGAGTTTTACTCTCCATTTCCTCACTCACAGTCACACGATTCCTCCAAATGGCTGAAGGTACAACACCCCCCAACCCTCCCTCACCTGATGACCTCCAACTACCTCACTTTAAAGTAGTTTTGCAAAGTCTGTTTTTGAAAGAATCTTAAAATAAATAAATCCTAATAGTTACAGGTAGCACCTTGAGACATCTCCTTTTTAGATGCAAATTACTCGTTTAATTTGACCTTTAACTGTTTCTATTATTTTAGAGAGTGCTGTGAATTGCTGGTAATATTGATGAAGCAATGATCAACTGGGATGGCAGGGGGAGAAATACTTCTGATTCCAGATCTACCCAGTTTAGACCCGTACAGGAGATACATTAAACCACATCATCACCATGAGGTATTCCCTTGCTTTCATCTCTGCACGCGTGTGAATGGTCTGACTCTGGCATTGAGGGAAGCAGTGATCAAACCTCGTGAGAATCACTGCTTTAAATATTTGCTCCCACATGGATGGGATGTCTCACATTTTTATTTTACCATACCTCTTCGCTAATATTTCATAGAAAATGCAACATTTTCATTACAAGTCTGAGCACAATCACCATAAGCAGCAAGTCTCATGATAACATGCGGGCTGTATCAAGATTATGCTGATTTCTTGATAAAATTATCCACTAAAATCGGCAAAATCATTTTTAATTTTAAGATCTACTTCTCTCTCAAAAGAAGATCATACTTTCTGTTAATTATTTTACCTTATAAATCTGAGGAATGACAATGTAGTAGTGTTTGTGCTGTTCCCCATTAAAATTCTGTAGCTGTGCAGCATATTCGTTTTTGTTCTCATCAGCCATATGCGTGCGCAGGTTTAACTGCTGCTTAGCCTAGGAGGAAAGAGTTACCAGTTCAAACATGTCTTGTGCTTTCCAGCATTACTTTAATTATTATAATTTATTTTATCATTATAATAATTTATTTCACCAACTATGCAAAAAGACTAATGGCAAATCATCAAAAGTGACATCCTCATAACTGAAATAAAGAGAATGTGGGACTTCACACATTCTGGTGGTCTACAGACCCCATCTGTTACATACAGAGAGCAATGATCATTTTAGCTTCCTTAGCCACGCCGCTTAAATGCGTATCCTAAAAACCACAGGAGTGACTGAACATACACAGCACAAGACCCCAAAGCCCAGAAAGCCTGCCTGTTAAAGGAAGAGTCGTCATCTCAGCAGCAGCATCTCGAGACTACCGAAGCAGACGCCCTCTCTACTGTCTTACGTGCTAACATGGATTTTCCCCATAATAGGCAAGCATATTTTACACACAATTTTATCCACTCCAAGAATGCTGTTCCGGTCCTGATGATAGTATTTTTTATAATAGAGAGTAAAGAAAGAAAAGGCACCACTCTTACCTTCTCAACATCAGCCTTGGTCGCGTTGGTGTCGTTGTCCAGTCTTTCGTAGCTTTGCTGGGCCTTCTCTGCCTCTCTGCATTCTCTCTCAAATTTCTTTTTGCTCTACAAAAACCACAAACTTAGTGCCTCGACAGCCACCATCCCCTTTTGGTTTTGTACAGTAATTTGGAATACTAAATACCAAAGTTTTTATTTAAATCCCTTAAATGCACTAAATACCTTTAGGTAAATAAACTGTTCCCACAGCAACCAAGTATCAACATTTTTCAACTTCTCTATTTAAAACTCATTTCCTTGAAGTACCAGCAAGGAAATAACCGTAATCACGCTATAAAGTATCAGGTAACCAAAACACAATATAACCTATTACAAAGATCCTCAGTTAATTATAAACAGACACATCCACTTTCTAGCCTGACTTCAATAACCTAAATAAAAGTTAGAGGGCAGAAAACTTTATCCTGGACTTATGTGTAAGTGAAATTTCAAATTCCCTTCTCCAGTGATCAATTTTAATTGAATACATTCAACTCAATTGTCCTGAAGGTGGTCTGAAGGATTTCTCTGCATGAGGAGATCTCAGCACACCCATCCGTTATCACCAGCATCCATACCAAGCGGCACAGCTGTACCCAGCACAGACAACAGCATTCAGCGTCCCTGATGTGCGGTCTGGCTGGCTCTTGTCATGACAACTGCTATAGGAAACACTTGCTGCATTTCTCTGTAAATTCTACCTCCTGAAAGTGTAATAGTCAGTAGTGGTAATCTCTGATAGACCTCATGCAACAAGCCCGCTAACTCAAGTCAAAAACAGTGACATGAAGATTTCATCTGCATAAAATAACATTAAAGTCTAAGCCACTCCTTCCATTTACAGACCATGCATTAGCAAGTTTGACAGGAAAAAAAGCCCCAAACCCAAACTCACATTATCCATCTGTTTCCAGCACATGTCCAGATACTGCTGAGCCTTCCGACCTTCCTGAAGATGCTAAAAACACCACAAGTGAGTTTAATTTGCATATCTTTATTAGGCAGTTCCTGCTCTAGTTGACACAACATGAGGTGCAGTATCTCCCATGTTACCAATGCTCTTTGGAAGACGTCACCCATCATAGAGCAGTACCACAGATAAAAATTACACTGGCAAAAATGTTACTAGGTAAGCACTATCTCCCAAGATCTTAATTTTCAGGTTTCATAACTGCAGAAAACCAGCACATAAAAATACAGAATAACTTTAAATCTGTGTTTTATAAATGTACGACAAAACCTACTTATTGCCAAGTTCATGACATTGGGTATAAAAACACACCAATTTGTTAAGACATATCCATTTTGGTATCCTGTTATCAAATCAAGATATAGAAGTTACCATTTTCCTCTCTGTTTTCAGATCATGAGAGTATCTCATCAATTCTCCATACACTCTGTGCCCCATTTCTTCTGCAACCACTTCTCGTTGTCCTGCATAGTCATTCAGCTCATTGAGGATGTTAAAAAAGGCAATGCATGAAGTGAACCTGACAGAAAGCACACACACACAAACACACATATACGAAAAGTGAGACAGGTTTTAAAAATGGACTTCCTGTAGTACAGTCTGTACTCCTGATTACATTTTTAAAAGCTGTACATAGTTTACAATAAACCTTATCTTAATGATAATTGAATTATAGGGACGCAAATCGGGAACGCCTGTGTTAAGCCTAGCACGTATCGTACGTTGCAACGTCTCTTCAAATACATTTTATAAGAATATGGATTTTTGTGGATGGAAAAGAAAGAAGAAGAAGAATACTACCTGGAAAGCCCTGTAGTACAGTGGCATCTCCTAAGCTGCCAACTGAGAGGCCTGAGCTTGGGAACGGATACATACGTCCCTAGGCTCGGAGGCTGAACTTGCTGCAGAGATGATGTACTTGGCAGTCTTGAGGGTGACATGTCAATCACACCACTCCTACGCATCCCGATGGATCATCTACACAACAAGTTTGCTATCAGCTCTGGAGACAGCTGCCTGTTTGCCTGCCCACCTCTTGGCTGGAAGTAAGGTGCCACTATGGCTGGCACTAAAAAAAGGGGGAAGAGGAGGGGCAAAGGGTAGAAAAAGTGTGTGTGGAAGGGAAGAAAGGAAAAAAAAACAGGCACCACATTAAAATATACATCTTTCTCTCAACTGTGGAACACTGCCATCTCCATAGGCTTGGCTCTGGGGAATTCAAACGCCACTCTAGCACTAGAAATCCCATTCCCTGTGGTCCAGGATCTTTAAACAGTCGAAAAAGCTAGAGGAAAACCCAGTGTGGATTCTCAGGCAATTCTGTGCTCTGGTTACAACCTGAAACTTTGCACACTTTCCTTCCTTCATAAGACATCTCTCTAAAGTAAAAAAGCGTTGTGTTTTCTAACTAAATTTAAAAATGGCAATGGCCAGGGACAACAAAACAAGCGCCTCTGATAAATCATGATCAAGCTGTTCAGCACAAATCGCTCCTCTGCAGTTAAGACATTGACTTAAGTTGTCTCCAGTCAAAGCAAGTCAGCAGTTTAAGAGCTCTTTTCTTGCCAGAAACGTGACCATTTTGTGGATGCTCAAGTCTCAGAATACAAGTGTATGGAGAGCTATATATACACACTTCGATAGAGTGCCATACAAATGCACTGAAAACCTCTACTAAACTAAGCAAAAAACACAGCCTAACGGCAAATAATGGCTTTTCTATTAAAAATCCCCAAAATACTAGAAGGTACATAGCATGCACTAAACTTCTGGTTCCAAACTTTCAGCTAGCTAAAGATTAATTGGGATTAGAGGACGTACAACCTGCCACTTCTACTACTTTAAAACACTAAGGAAACAGAAGTAAACTCAGGTGTCATGCTTATGAATTACAACAGAACTACAAGAAGCCAAGCAGAATTCTTTTGCTGTCTTCGCCAATTAAATACTTGATCTTAAAAAATACAAATCATAAAAGGACAGAGTACACTGCAGTCCTTGTTTCTTACACATAGTACTTAGAATGCACATTTTTACCTGGGTTCCTCATCTTTGGGCGAACGTTTAGGACAGTACTTCTTTACCAGATTTCTGTTAAGGAAGAAGGAAAAGACAATGTTATTTTACAGTCCCTTTGGAGAAGAGAAGACATACACATAGGAAACTGCATGACTAAATGACTTCAAGGAATAAATTTATTCCCTTGACTCTTGCAGGGAGTCCTTTAGATAACAACAAGCAGAAACCTATGGCATTTCCAAAGTTTTAAGTCACTCTGACCTAGAGCAATGTATTTGTAAGTATTTCAAAACCTCTGTTGCGCAGTGACTTTACATAGAATGATAAATTTATTTAACATCCATTTCACACATGCCAAATAAGCCAGCAGACCAACAAAAAAAGCAAAGGTGAGATGACTGTGCAGCACACAAACAGCAGGTACTGTAAGCACCGCTCATCAGCGCAGAGCTCCATGCCCGAGTGACGCTTTGAGTGCACGTTCAGGTCACAGGTTTTAACCACAGGATCTCCAAATCTTCAATACTGCTTTTTCCAGAGCAGAAGAGGAGTCTCTTTTCAGCAAAGATGTTACATTTTGCCCTGCCAACAGTGTCTTTCAGTGCCACGTTCTTAGAAACCAAGCGAATCTCTAGCAGACGACCCATGGGACCAGCACTCTCACCAGTATCCCAGTCCCTTTTCCAAGTAATATGAACTCATGTGCTTACCATACAGTGCAGAAACAGCCCCTTAAGAAACACACCAACTACATCACCTAACTCTACCCTAGAGCATAAATAACACAAGCAAACAACTCCAAAACATTTGCAGTTACATGTGCTGCTACAAATATCCCAAGTCCTATGATGAACATGAAACATAGCCACACAATTCAGCATACAGGAGAGTTGAGAGGGAGAGAACGCCCAGTGACTTTTCAAACTCTTATCTTCCTTCAAACTTTGCTTCAAACTCCTGAGCACGCATTTTTCCCAGCACAGCATTGTGCCTTGACTTACAGCATTGTTCTTCCGACAGCAATGCGGTCTTTAAAATTTCCTGACGTTCAAAAGGATACATGCTTCAGTCTTGGGAAAAAAGTCCATAATTTCCTTCTCATTTTCTATGATGAGCATGAAATGTAGCCACACAGGAGAGTTAAGAGAGGGAGAGAACGCCCAGTGACTTTTCAAACTCTTATCTTCCTTCAAACTTTGCTTCAAACTCCTGAGCACGCATTTTTCCCAGCACAGCATTGTGCCTTGACTTACAGCATTGTTCTTCCGACAGCAATGCGGTCTTTAAAATTTCCTGACGTTCAAAAGGATACATGCTTCAGTCTTGGGAAAAAAGTCCATAATTTCCTTCTCATTTTCAGTACCTGGATGTTTGTATCTTCAACCGGTCGTGTTTTTTATTCTAGCAATTAACAAAATTGTCAGGTTTTTCCATGAAACGGAAAAATCCAAATTATAACTCTACTACGGTTCTTTTCCTTTCCCTGAGAGAGCCCTGTGTCGTTTTACAGCAAATAAAGTATCCTTTTCCATACAAAAGAAAACCAGGTAAGACACAGGACTCTTCTCAAACTGCCTACCCTCAACCTCTGTGCTTTTTGAGATCAAAGAAGTCCAACACCTCGGGTGCTGTGTATTTTCAAAAGCAGCAAACAGTACTTTAAAAGCGATCTATATGCAAATTAATCAAGCAGTATTTAAATACCCATGGCCACTCTCACAAAAATTCTCGTATTTTTCAAATGTTAGAACCACTTCACCAAAATCCTGCTAACAATGTTTAAACGACGGACCAGACTGCCCATTATGATCGCTCTCATTTAAACTATCAAATTAATATTTTAAGTGTGAATTATTATCTCAGCAGAAAAGAATGGATGCCAATTACTTGCTTTACAACCCCCAAACAGAAGCAACACAATGCTGGCAATTCCACCCCCCAGAGCCCCATAAATCCTAAATAACCACACCTTCTGTTTAAGAACAAAAAACTACAAAGCAAGTGCACACAACTGAGTCCCTTGGTTCAATACACACAGGGTTTGCCTTGAGCTTGTCCGGGAAGACTTCCCAAAGTGTGCTCTTGAGGTGAACCTGGACTATGCAAGGTAGGAAACACACTGCCTTCAAACTTCTGCACTGTGTAAAGGGATATTTTGTAACGTCACTACTTTACACACCCACCCAAAGAAGAAATTAAGTATAACACAGTGCAAACCTAGCAGAGTTGCTTTAACAGTTGTCTTCTACTTGGCCTCTGGATGTAATTTTTCCATCTGTCTGCCCCGTAGTAACTGAGACAACTTGGCCACTGACTTCTTAGACCAACTATTAATGCAGCCAGAACAGTCTCCCCAAAAGCAGCAGCCTATACAAAGCAATCTACAGCCCCATGGCTGCAGAACGAGGAGAGGAGGAGTAAGAGAAGACTCTATGCAACAAAATCTTGCACGTGTGTTTTGTGTCTCTGCCACTGCCCAACTCTGACCCCTACAAACTGCGAACTGCCTCATCGTTAAAACAAGGGTGCTACTCCTGTCTTCATCTGCAATAACCTTGTGCAACTTCTCAAATCAATTTATTTGGAACTCATCTCTACGTGACAAGGGTACAAGTAGTGAGCCCATGTTCAGTCGTGAAGTATATACCAAAATACGAGCAGGGAGTTGGTGTGGAAATGGGAAGCTTTGTCTCTTTCCATGTCCTCAGAGCCTACAGAAACAACCACGATAAGACAGTCAAGTCCTTTTGACATCAGTATGTGCCAAGAAACAGAATAAACACTGACTTCTGAAAAAGTATCTACAAATGTTATAAGAACTTTCTCTCTGAAGTTCAAACAAGGATCTCTTTTCCTTCCCTGTCACCAGAACGCACTGGCTGTTGTAATGTGTTACTTGGTAGGGATTAAACGTGGACATTTTGATTGGAAAACGCATAAACTGAAAAGAAGTAAGCTTTCTCATGTTTCACTTCCCCTTACGCTTCTGTTTTGTTCCTCAGCGCTTACTAAGAAATGGGAAATTCCTACACTTCACATTATTATTCAGAAGGTGAAATGCATAACGAGCATACAATGCTGTAGCTAAGCAACCGCGCTCGAGCCCGCTCACGGGAAGATTTACAGAGGTGTTAAATGAGAAATGCAACCACTTACTAAAACCCATACAGATTAAAGTGGCAGGAGAGAAGGGTCACTAACAGATTACTTACTAGCATGCCAACTTCTGTTCTGGTTTCGTTTTTTAATACGCCTGTTTACTATTTCTAGAAAGACAAAAATACTACATAATCCTTTCTCCTAATAAGAGTCAGTTCAATCTTGTCTACCCGAGGATCACAGGAACATACATCTTTGAGACACCGTGATCAGGATTTCGGGTTCAGTAACAGCACAAGGTACAATAACCAAAGTCAATAAATACGAAACGACAAACAAATGCAGAATGGAAAGTTCAAAGGGAAAGCCAGGGTTCGTGTGAACAATGAAGCATTAAAAGGCTTTTCCAAGATGTGAACACAAACACTGAGAAAAAAACAGGTAACTTAAATACTTGAAAAAACAAAGCTTGACAAGATGTTAGTGTGGATCCCAAGAGTGAAGTATTATTACAAAGAGGAGCCGGTTGACAATTTAAGAGGGCATAACATTCTTCAACATTTTTATCTAAACCTGTGTCTAAGCCTCAGGATCCAAATATGGATCTGGACTAGTTCAGAAGAAAACTGCAGCAGCAATTGCAGATCATCTGAACCAAATCGACAGGATAAATTGCTCTATACTTCCTCAGAAAAGCACAGCCTGATGACACTTTAATCCTCTCTGGAAGTAGAATTTTGACTTCTACAACATTCTGCCTTACAGCCTTCAGGAAGCAGATTTCACACAGGACTAACCACATCCAATTGTGCTGCTCCTGTAATTTTATTACAGAATCACAGAACTGGTCTCAGGTCAACACCACTGAGACAGCAGCCTGGACTACACATATTCCTGATTTTTAAGAGAACAAGTATTTCACTCGTGTACCAAGAACTTCCAAAAAATACCCTTGTTGATTAATTTCAATTATGGTCATGGATATAAAACATCTACCTAAACTTTCACAGACATTTGTACAAAAATTGTGTTTATCAACTCAAAACTAAGTTTTCTTCAGTCAATTAATACAGCACATAAAGAATGGGAGCAGCAGCATCATATGGTAGAATTCGTATTAATGCAGCAGCCCAGGTACTGTGGCATCTGCTTAGACCAAACCTCTGCAGCCTCTGCATCACACTGCAAAAGCCTGGGAACAACCTCTGCAGTCTGCTTTTGTAAATTATATAAAAAAAACCTTAAGTACTTAAAAGCATTTCATATTTATACATAAAGTAACATTTTCAGTAGGGTTCTGATGGCTTCAGTGATTGCTTATCAGTATTATGGACTGGGTGAAAACAACTACAATGAACTGTATTTAGTAACATCATCAGAAAAAGCTGTTAACCGAAGGGATTAATCTTAAAACATTGTAACATGGCATTTCAGTTTACAAAATCTCCTTGGAGCCATTAGGAATTTGTGTTTCGGCTTGCAGAAACATCGCAATAAAAAAATCTGCCACATCCATAGTTCGGATAATAATCAACAGCATAAAGCCTCAGCTCCACTCAAAGGAGGAGAGATCTGAGAAACGAACACATATGGTGACAATTTGCGTCCCCAGCTTCGCATTTGAGCTTACACAGATTTTAAATAACGTCTCCAAGATTCTTTGTATAAAAACGTGGTAACTATGTCTTAATTTGCCTAGACATATGCACATATTAACATTGTATGCAGGAAAAAACCCAACCCTTATACACCCTAGTATGAGGAAAGAACATGAAAAAACACATTTGCTCAGATCAGCTAGACATCTGCAGAGATCACAATGTACAATTTCAAAGGGAAATACTCAAATAATTCAGGAGCAATCATCGCTGTTTTTTTTAAAACTGACAACAGAGAAGCTGCCCAAATGCACAGATCTTATTCCGCATGGTGGTTTCGTCTGTAACTGCAGGTATAACCTGAATTACTGCCTGCCAACACACGAAGTGCAACTCCTCTGTCCTCTCAACTCGTAACGCTTCAGACAGAACAAAAGGGAGTGAACTTCCAGAGTTATTTTGTGTGTGTTGATGTGGAAATAAACAAAGCGGACCTTTACCTCACCCCTTTTAAGCAACAATGCTGATCAAAAACAGCATCTGAGAATTCCATTACAAAACGCAGCCAAGAGCCCAGTCATTTGGCACATACTACATCTTTTTCCAGTCATAAAATAAGAACAAATTAAACAGTCATATAATTAAAATCTGCTAATCTACTATGTATATTGCAATATGTTTCTCCCAATTAGAACTAAATATATTACAGACAAAGACAAGACAAGCTCTCTAGATTTTTCTTCGCCGTAGACATTTGAGGATTCCTCAATGGTTTCACTTTTTCTTGTACTTTTTCTCAGTATAGAGAACTGCCTATCAAAGAAGTGGTGCAAGGAACAACTTGCAACCTAAACCCAGCATTTGGACAGGATTCTCACTAGGTACCATTTCTGGAATTACTTAGTGACCACAAACTGCAACAACTGTATACAGCGACGATACAGTGAATTCACTCAAACAGTTCCTCATCTGCTGTACACGCATCACTTGCCAAGTCCTAGAAGACTCAGAACAGCTGATGCACCTGGGAAAAATCTCATCACCAAGTTGGGACAGCATACAAAAAATAAATTATCCAAATGCAAGGGTATACACAAAGTGAATTTCTGCCAGGACACCGACTCTCAATTGTGATAACTGTTATGAAAAATTCACTCCAGTTTTCATCTTGGGTTTAAGTCTACGAGAAAAAGATCCATCAACAGTCTCAACAGAACGTTCATGGCCCACACTGAAACCAAGACAGAAAATAAGAAAACCATACCTCACTAGGATTACCTCCCTCAATAAACTTGTTTTCTTTTGGTCTCCCATCCAAGTACTAAGAGAGACAGAACTACCAAGAGGTGACCACTCACCATACTGGTTATACATCTACTAAACAAGGCCATACTAAATCTCAGTTATAAAGGTCGTTATGAAGAGATTCTCAACACTATTTTCAGATTGTATTGCATTACAAAAGGAAAAAAACTATGATAAACTAGCAATTTCTATCAGAGATATTAACATCTATCTCACAGGCCACACGCTGCCAGCACTAAAATTCCCCAGAACCATAATTCATCCCCAAGATCGTCTCCCTCAGAACCCCTCAGGAGCAAGCTGCAGGATGGAGAACTCTTCTGGGGGCAAAAACTTTGCTTCCTCTTGATCTCCCCTGGGGCCTCACGACTGTTTTACATGGTTAAGAACAGCGAGTGTCCTCACGATGACGGCTGAAATCAAGCTGCTACCACAAGACCATTCCCTGCTAACAATCAATTCTTCCCCAAGGAATACACAGGCAAGAATACCAAAGAGTAGCTTCCAGAACTGGTCTACTGGCAGAAAATCAGTGTGTGCCGTCCAGCCCCTCACTGGCAGCAGGCTGGGAGTGCACGCATGCACTGTACAACACGTGTGCAGCAAGACCTGTGCTTCCCAAAACTGTCATACTTACTGCACACGGACAGGCAGTCCAGTCATCTGACAGAAGGGGCACTCGACATAACTCTCGTGTTTGAAAGACACACTGAGAAAAATCAATAGTTTTACCCACAGGAGTAAAATGCTGTACAGAGGCAATTTCCTATTTTTAGTCAGACCCTAAAGTAATAACGTGGTGTCTCATCTTGCCAGCTGTGGAATGGACCTTTAAATACAATTAAGCAAAATAGCATTTTTTAAAAATACTATTTAAGGAAAAGATCTGGATAGATCTGTGCAAATAAAACACACTTCCATTTTTAACAGACAACTCAAATCAAAACTGGGCTGTAAACTGGTGGAGTGCACGCTTCAAACCCTCCTTTACCTCCTGAAGTTCTTCTATGCCAGCTCTGGAAAAGTGGTAACTATTTCCTGACTTTTAAGAAAAGAATTCCTACAGTAAAGTAGTGGGGTATTACGTTAGGTGAATATACATAACTGGGTCAAAAAGGAAATGAGCAGCCTATACAGAGAACATCCATGTTCCTCAGCTGTGAATTTAATTACTGCATTTATGAGGCTGGACTCCTCCACTCTCCATCTGGTGACAGTCTTGTCTGCCAATGATGAGACAATGGGAGACACCACAGGAGAGAAGCTGCTATCGGTTTCAGTCTGACAAGAGCCAAAGGAATTCAAGACAGCAAAGATTATGGTGAAGGCCAACTTCACAGGAGCATCTTACTTTAAATCTTGTTCTTCAAGCACTGTGTGCGCCTTTTGGTAAAAATTAATCCTACTTTATCCTGAAAAAATGTGCTTCTCTGACATCTTCATTGCTGCTGCTCTTCTTGTACAATCCCTGCGGGGAAATTCCCATTGGACCTAAAAGATGTTTCACTTGGCACCAGTAAAATGTGAACTGGAGAGGTAAGACAAAGGGGGCTGGGTCGCAGTCTCACCCAAAGGGACAGGACCAGCTACGGAAGGGGTGTGCTTTAAGGACAGGAAGATCTGCTGCTTTCTCAAGTTCTACTCAACGATTTCAATCGGATTTCTTAACACAATGTAGTGTAACTCTTGCCAATTCAACATGAGAAATTAATTAGCAGCAGAGGCTTGAAGCTTGTTGAACACGCACGCACACAAATATGTAGATATGGATAAGGCGCTCCACAACAAAAATGCTGATAATCATTAGAAAAGTATTACTATGGTTCTGGTTTGAACCTTAAATTTTAAGTCTTAAATTTGTAAGTTCAAAGATTTGAAGGGTCAGTGAGAAGAGGGAGGGAAGAAGGCAACAACAAGCAAGTGCACACCCAATTTCTGTTTTGAACTGATGAAGAAAAGCTCGTCTGTCACGAAAGGAACTGGTGATCTAATTCACTCTGTAGATGAAAACTGCTCCGTAATCATGAAATTATGTACTTGCCTGTCAGAAAGAAAAAATAAAAAATCCTTACCGCAGTTGTTTTGCATAGTTCTGCTCAATTTCTATCCTTTCTTTTACAAATTTTGCGTATTTCTCCAAGAAGTCAATGCCCCACTGCGTATGCTTGTCCAGGTTATCAAACTGATCCTTTAAAAACAAAAGGAAACAAAAACATCCAGAATTAGTGAAGAATCACAGCAGCAGCAGCAGCAGCAGCAGCAGCAATGACATAAGAAGTTATTTATGAGTTGTGCTGTGAGGGAATGCTTGCTAAGTGGATAAAAGCTATTCAAGTTATAAATCAGTCGTGTGTATAGATATATATATACCAACCATATACTGTATGTGCAGGCACAGAACTACCTATTTCTGTAAAATTGAAGTATTTAGAGTGATTTTTAAGTTGTATGCAGTCTTTGATCACATTCACAAGGCAAATGTGGCTTTTCCTCCCCTAACAATCCTTTACTCAAAAGGATTTCACCAAATAATGAAGACAGAACCAAAGATCAGTATCAGGTAAATAAGAGACTGTTCAACAAAAGAGATGGATTTGGCAGTTTTAAAAACAGAAGCAGTCGTCATTTCATCGGTTACAAAACATTAGTTCCACTCTTACAATTACCTATTGAAATCAAAATGATATCAATTATAGCTGCATGACAAATTTGGGTGTAGTCTGCATATGAAGAACATTTATTAAAAGCAGATCCACATCCATGGTCAGCTCTAGCAAGGGATTCCAAGGAAAGAAAACCTGTCCCTTGCCATTAAGACACATACAGCAAAGGCACAAAACAAAGAAGGGAAACACTCAAAACCAAGCCACACTTCCAAAAACACCCCGGTAGATTTTTAATACATTAAATCATCTTCAAAAGCGACCTTTCACTGTATTCCATTCTGATAAACAGGTGGAGGATATACTTATATATAATACTTATATTACTATATTATTATTAGGACAAGATGAAAACTCAAAAAACAAGTGGAAATACGGGGATTAGAAAATCAGTCATGAATGAATATGGCTACAAAGCTATGAATAGGGCTACAAAGATGATCGAGGGAGGGGAGCATCTCCCTTATGAGGAGCGGCTGAGGGGGGAGGGGGTCTTTTGTTTGCAGGGTCTCTTTAGTTTGCAGAAGAGGAGACTGAGGGGAGACCTCATTCATGTTTATAAATATTTAAAGGGTGAGTGTCACGAGGATGGAGCCAGGCTCTTCTCGGTGACAAACAATGATAGGACAAGGGGTAACGGACACAAACTGGAACACAGGGGGTTCCACTTCAATTTGAGAAGAAACTTCTTCTCAGTGAGGGTGACAGAGCCCTGGCCCAGGCTGCCCAGAGAGGTTGTGGAGTCTCCTTCTCTGGAGACATTCAAAACCCACCTGGACGCCTTCCTGTGTAACCTCATCTGGGTGTTCCTGCTCCGGCAGGGGGATTGGACTGGATGAGCTTTGGAGGTCCCTTCCAATCCCTAACGTTCTGTCATTCTGTGAATAATTGTACAAAATACAGCCTAGCACATATTTTTAGTCTAGCAGATATTTATATTTTACATCTTAAAAGTTTATAGTGGAAAATCTGAGGATTTTCAACTTACAACAGTTTTACAGTAATTTCTTCTTAACAGTTACTTAGTAATCCATAAAGACACGCAACTGCAGCATCAGAGTTTGTGTCCCGTACGTGCTGAATACAAATATATTTCACAATAAATTTGAAAAGTAAAAAGCAGAAAAAGTTAAAGAAAGCATTTAAAGACAAATTTTATTTAACTTACAATAAAAAGATCATGCGGGGTGCTTATCAGAAGCTGTCTCTTGCAAATTTAGTAACTTGCCTGAACCTCACAATTATGTTGGCCTTTAGTATTAGCAATTTAAGTTCAATTTCAACGCACAGGAGGATGATTTGAAGTTAAATTTTTAAAATACCATAAAACACCACAGGGCTTAAAACTCAAGGGAAATGTATTCACCAAGAGATATCAATACAACACAACTCCATACAACCACCAAGAATAATAAAGGAGGACGTAACGGGATTAAGGCTGCTCGCAAATCTTGCCTTGCAGCTCTGAGCATCCTGCACCAAGGCCTAACAGCCACGGCCATCAGGGCCTTCATCACTTCAACCCTACGCACACAAGTGCTGCCGAGCACAAGCACTCACCCTGTTCCTACAACAGTGCTCCTCCCCTGCACCCTTCTCCACCAAAACCACAACCACGTTCCCTCCTGTTTCAGCAGAGAACCACGTACACAGCCAACAGACAGGAGAGGCAATATCTGAACACCAGGAAGCCATGGCCTGTATCTCACACTGTTACAATGTGCCCGCTTTACACCCACCGGACATTTCCACACTAAATCTCTGTTGTCAAATAAAGCAATGTTCCTGTTTTTAGAAAAGTTGCATACACATTGTCTGCGTGTGGCAAGGAGATGGTTACCACGCTGTAGTAACAAACCTCTGTTGCACTTAGGCATAACAATACGTTAATCTCAAGAAGCTTTTCTTTTTTATGTTCCACAGTTTTTTTGTGATTACGCTGACATTAACCTGGCGTCCAAAAGAAGTTTCCAAAAGGTGCTTTTGGCTTGGAG
>NW_010173947.1:0-1737 GCF_000695765.1 Mesitornis unicolor
GAAGTTAATATGTCCCATAATTCCGAAAATCTCCATGATGTGTTATCTTCAGTAATTCTGTGGAAAAGCCTAACCTGTTCCCAAATTCGGTCCAAATCCTTTTCTACCCTTCCCTCTTGATTCACATAAGTACAACACTGTTCTCCAATTACCGTACACAATCCTCCCTGGTGTGCATACAGCATATCTAATCCCATGCGATTTTGTAGCACTACTTTACTCGGGGAGTTGGTTTCTTCCTGGAGGGCCTGAAGGGCATCCCTAGTGGCATTTTCTAAAAGTTCAAGGGCAGCCGAGATATTAGTTAGAGCTTTTTCTAATTCACTTACTCCTAACCATGGAAGAAACCATCGTGCAAAGCTGTGAAATCCTGTGGATCGCTCACTGGAGCATTTTATTCTAAGTGGTCTTATATATGAGCACAGAAGTCCTCCTGTTTTCGTAAGTTCTGTAGAATTTTTAACAGTTATGTTGGGTGTTACTGTTCCGATACCATATTGGCCACACCATCCCAATGGTAACATTTTATATGCTTTATCCTCACAAATCCAATACCATCCTAATCCTAATGGGGTCGGCCACCCTCGGGGAGCATTTATATTATTTCCTTTCCTAGTTTGATTGAGTCTCCACATACTTGCACCCCCATAACTAATGTAACTAGTACAACTGGAATATTGTCCTACAAACCTCTTTTTGCCGCACCTTGGGTCTGTACTATTTCCCCCCATATTCTCTTTAACCTTTTCTAGGTAACATCTTTGCACACATGGTATTCCTTGAGTTTCGTTCCATATGGTGCTTAAATCTATTACCCGTTTTGTCTCATTCCCTGGGTCATTAGTAAACTCTTGTAAGAACGTGTTGCTGAGAGCCTGGACTATTTCAGTGGTGTTTGGAAAAACTGTTGCAATTACAGGGTGTCTTCCTTCTGAATTTTTGGGTAGTTGTGAACATATCCAACAATTAGTCCAGTTCATGACATTGGCTAATTGGTTGTGGAGCTGCAGGAAGTTGTTTGTGAGATCCCTAACAAAGTAATAGCTATGACTATTATCAATGGTAGGTTTACCAAGATTATGCGAGTTTTGACCTGCATTTTACCTCCACAGTTTTAACTTCAGGGGTCCTTGAACTTCCGAAGTCCAAACTCTTTGTGGTGCTTTCTTCACCCGAGTGTGATGTATCCAGGCACTTTGCTCTTTGATCTTAATTGCCATAAAGGAGGTAAGGAGTACCTGGAATGGTCCCTTCCATTGTGGTTCTAAGGTATTTCCTGCAAGAGACTGTACATATATATAATCTCCTGGTTGTATATTGTGTACAGGTCCATCTAGACCTCTCCCACAAGTCCCAACCACATGCTTTCTAATTTTATTAAGTTGTTTACCCAATGCCACCATATAGGAAGTTATAATTTCATCTCCAGCTTGTATGGATATCCCTCTCCATATCCCATAGGGTTGCCCATACAAAGTTTCAAAAGGGCTCAGTCCTTCCTTCGTCCTTGGCCTTGTTCTTATATGCAAAAGAGCTAAAGGTAGAGATTGAAGCCATGGTAGATTTACTTCTTGTCCTAATTTCACAATTTGCTGTTTGATTAAATGATTCATTTTTTCTACTTGGCCACTTGACTGAGAGCGATATGGGGTATGGAGTTGCCAATCTATACGTGGCAGCTGGTGCGTTGTACTACCTTTGAGACCAAATGTGGTCCTCTGTCAGAGGATATGGTTG
>NW_010173948.1:0-202 GCF_000695765.1 Mesitornis unicolor
GGGTTGTTGTTTCCCCAAGTTCGATTCAACATCTTTATTTATGACCTGGATGAGGGGATTGAGCCTACCCTAAGTAAATTCACAGATGACACTAAACTGGGGGGGAGTGTTGATCTGTCCAGGGACCTGGACAGGCTGGATCAATGGGCAGAGGCCAACAGTATGAAGTTTAACAAGACCAAGTGCAGGGGCCTACAATTCG
>NW_010173948.1:310-696 GCF_000695765.1 Mesitornis unicolor
CAAGGTGGCGTGGAAGGCCAATGGTATCCTGGCCTATATCAGGAATAGTGTGGCCAGAAGGACTAGGGATGTAATTCTCCCTTTGTACTCAGCATTGGTGAGTCCTCACCTCAAGTACCGTGTACAGTTCTGGCCCCCTCACTTCAAGAAGGATATTCAGGTGTTAGAGAGGGTCCAGAGGAGAGCAAAGAGCCTGGTGAAGGGACTAGATAATATAATGAGAGGCTAATTGAGCTGGTGGTGTTTAGCCTGGAGAAGAGGAGACTCAAGGCAGACCTTATCACTCTTTAAAACACCTGAAGGGAGGTTGTAGTCAGGTGGGGGTCGGCCTCTTCTCCCAGACAACTAGTAACATGATGAGAGGGCATAGCCTGAAGCTGCGCCAG
>NW_010173949.1:0-229 GCF_000695765.1 Mesitornis unicolor
TTTGCTTTATTTTATCAGGAAAGCCTATTAAGAGGAAGCTTTGTATCAACGTAAGAGTAGCATTGATTGACAAGATGCATTTGTTGGAAAAGGACCGTTTGTGTTTTTCTTTTAAGGGCAACTGTCCACAGTATTGACTACAATTTATTGAAAAAAATTCTAAAATATGACAGATATATATAGTGTCAGAATGGACACCTTGGATACAATTATGCCATCCGCTAAAATC
>NW_010173949.1:339-3199 GCF_000695765.1 Mesitornis unicolor
GTTAGTACTTCTGTGAAATATCTATTTTTAAATGCACTAAACCTATCATACTATTTAAGCAAGGAAAAGAACAAG
The DNA here is from genome assembly GCF_000695765.1 of Mesitornis unicolor. Classification (NCBI taxonomy): domain Eukaryota; kingdom Metazoa; phylum Chordata; class Aves; order Mesitornithiformes; family Mesitornithidae; genus Mesitornis; species Mesitornis unicolor. The sequence continues at coordinate 415 of NW_010173949.1, forward strand.
AAGAAAGCAGAAAAGGCTAAGATAGTCAGCCCATTAGCACTGGTAAGATTTACTCTCTATATATACATGTACATATATCTATATACACGTACACACATGCACATTTCAGAGTGTAAACAAAACATATTTAAAATTATGTTAGAATACTGTATCTATGGTCTTGTCTCTACCAAATACTTTGATACTACAGAGTATTGGAAATAGTACAGCAATCAAGCAGTTCTTTTTGTGCATGTAGTTTTTTTAACCAAGCTGTCTTACTACTGGTATGGATTCTTAGGAGTTTTTCCTTAGCAAGTTACCATGCTAAACACACCCATACTAGATTTTTGTTTGCGAAAGGTAGGGATTTCCATCTTCCATCATTGCTTTTGACACAATGAAAACAGCATCTGTATACCTAAGATTATGTGTGGTCTTGTCTTCTGAATTACCCGAGTCAGGTACTAATCGCACTAATTAGTCCCATTAATCATTACTCAGTCACCTGAGCTTGCAGTAAAGGGCAACTCCATGGCACTGATGAAGCATACTCTTTAAAATTGTGTGCTAAAAGTACTTTAAATTCCAGAAATTTTACATTTACTGTGTATTTTAAAATAAGACACGCTGATAATATTTAATCAAAGTAAATCCTAGGTCCTCTTTTGTTAATACTGCAATATTTTACATTACGTAGGTTTCGTGTGCATAATGCGGAGCAATGATATGGCAAATAATGGAAATAAAACTGTAGCCCACAATGCTGGCCAATGCCCAATTTCTTTGCTTTGCTATACCAGCATGCAATTGTACAATTACATCATACCACTATAATTTACAACATTAAACTTATTACTTTACAGTACAGAATAAAGCTAACGACTTTGTAACACATGGGCTCAAACTATTTAAGTTCAATGGCAGGAGGTATTTAGGATTTCAGTAAGTTTTGATGTCTATGATATGTTAGGAAGTTTTTCTGACTGCATAATAATCAATTTACAGTAAAAGTAATTATTGCATTTATTATTATAATGTTATTAAAATTTCTTACAATTTGACCATTAAATAGCAAACTGTAAAAGGGCAAATTTATTATGCCTTGTTTTCATATTGCCTTGCTTACCCAGGTTCAGACATTGATACACTAAAATCATACTCTTCTCTAGTTTTGACAGTTTATAGTATAAAAGTGCATACATTAGAATGACTTATACCTGTACATTTAAATGGTTTTGTAAACTTAATTTATAATCAGGTAAAATTGTAGTTTTGTGGCACTAATGTGCAATTGATGGCTTTTACTTGACTTTCTTGCCTTTGTAGACATAACATACTGCTAGCATTCGAATAACACAGTTAGAATGAATTTATCTTCTCACTTGCAGTTTCGGTACTCCAACTGGTTGGATAAATTACTAATGATACTTGGTACTCTCCTGGCAATAGTTCATGGAAGTGGTCTACCTGTTACAATGATAGTATTTGGTGATGTGACTGATAGCTTTGTTACTTCTGGAAATAGAAATTTTACAGGTAAGATTATATGTGCTATGAGAAGAACAGTACTCTGCTATGAAGAGAACAGTGGCTCATATTTAAAATACGGGATATTGATGTCAGAAACCCCAACTTATTACTGTATTATGATGCTAACTAGTAACTGTTGTACTTGGTTTAAGAGATACACACTATGGAATTTGTTTTGCTCCTGATTCTTAGTTTCTGCATTAGTAGATTTTTTTTTCAAATTATCTACTACAACGCACATTCAACAAATCACGTATAACTGTGGTTGTGATAATTAGAAAGAGCCTGATTTTCCGTATCTTTAGTATGAGTTTGTGTCGATTCCCTTGCATCAAGTCTGAAAGTTATAGTTCACAAGGTGAATCAGTTCATTAAGTAGATCAGACAGAAAATTTGCTACCAGAAATGAAAGTGTGTATTTTCATTTGGATCAATTTGTTGAATAGCTTCATGTACTAAATCAGAAGTACAGAATCAAACAAAAGGAGAGCAGGCATGCACTGCTAGATACAAGAAGGAGTGATAATTGCACTTTGGTATCAACTCACAGTTAGACCAGATTATGTTGTCCTTTGAACCCACACATTAGATGTTAAACTTGTGGACTGCTTTGTTGCCTGAAATATGATATACTAAACTTTTACTACATATTTTCATAAATGTCTATAGTGATACAGAAAAAAATAATGGATGTGCCAAAATTCCATCCCACATCCATCTTTGTTCTTATTATGCTGCTATAAGACAAAAACATGAGCATACTGCATTTATCAGAACAAGTAATTTACTATTTACTCCTTCCCAAGTACAGTAAATTGATCAGATTTTTAAGGTGAAAATATGCAGTAAAAATGCTGCAGCTGTAGTCTTCTAAAAACATTTTTTACTAAGATCTCATGTGAGAGAGTACAATTACAGGGCTAACAACAATGTTATAGCCAGTTTCCATAATGGGTTAAGCTATCTACAGCTACTGATTTGATGTCAGTGTCTCAGCCTGTATCTTTAATGGGTTTTGCCGTTATACAAATGCCCTATATTTTCAGGAGGAAAAACCCCCAAATTGAGCATTTAATGAATGCCCAATGAATCTCAAGTTACATTGATGTAGTTTTGTAGTCAGTGGAGTTATAACTAGCCTTACTGTAGCATAATCATTGTTTTTGAATAGGTAAGAAGCCTGAAATCATCACACTCTTCCTTTCATTAAGATCAATTTGCTTCAAAAGGAAATGTAGCAACTCAAAATTTGCTAAACAGCATGCAGGAAAAC
>NW_010173950.1:0-49912 GCF_000695765.1 Mesitornis unicolor
AGCGATTCTGTGATTCTGTGTGATTCCTTCCCAGGGGAACCACCAGAGTAATGCCTCCAATTCAAGTGTCAGGAGGAGACCCAAGTCGACCAAAGTGTAGTTAACCTATCTCCAGGTCCCAATGGTGTTCAACCAGCAGTTCCGCATGAACTCAAGGAGAACTACTAATTGTGGTCTGCAACCAGCTCTGCTTGCCAAGGGATGAAATTGGCTTTTTGATGTGATCCAGTGCACTGTACTCAACTAAGCCCAACATCTGTCCTAACAGAAATAGTTAACACATGGATAAATCTGACTTCTTTGGGGAAGAGCCAACATGCTTCACAAGTCTACTGGAGTTCTTTGAAGGAGTCAACAGGCACATGGCCAGGAGAGATCTGGTTGATAGAGTTGGCTTGGATTTCCAAAAGGCATTTGACAAGGTCCGAAAGGCTGTTAGAGAAATTAAGCTGCTGTGAGATCACAGGAAAAGTCTTTGCATTGATTAAAAAGAAGTTAAAAATAGGAAACAGCAGATAATAATAAGTGACTGGTTCTCCTAATGGATGGGGTCCAACAATGCTCAGATCTTTCCTGCTCAACATCTTTATTGATAATCTCTAAAAGGGGGCCAAAAAGTGAAGTGACAACACTGGTCAAGGATATTAAATCACCAAACATAGCAAACAAAAGCCCAAGGTGAAAAATTGCACAAGGACTTAAAGATATCGAAGGACAAATTAAGATAGCATATTACCTTCAAATCTTGCAGAGATGCAGTGATGGACATCAGGGGAAAAAAAAAATCCTGATCTTACACATGCAGTAATGGGTTGATTCATCCACCTTTACCTGCCCCTCCCATTTCAAAACCTACAGAGTAGAATTGGAAAAGGAACTGAGAAGTGTGATGGTAAGGAGCACAGACCTGGATTGGTTTCTGTTGCAAGAATGACTGCGTTAGGGGCTTCTTCCTAGGAAATAGACAATTCAGGTAGGAGATAACAAAGGTCTAAAGCTTGGGTGTGTCATGGAAAGCAGCTAAGCAGATTCAGAGAAAAAAACCTCACTAAATATATAGACAGCATCTACATGCAGGAAGTCTTCGAGACCCAGACCACTAGACATTGGTTGATCACAAATCAATAAGTGCTCTTATTCTCCTTCCTAGATACCTGCTGTTGGGCACGCTCAGAGACAAGACACAGGGTTAGCTACATCTCCTATATTGGCATTTCCAATGTATCTGCATATAACTGGAATAAACGGAGAAACTCAAGGCCCCTACTTGTAACGTATAAAAGCACTGAAAAAAGCTGAGTTGTGTTTCACAATGCCTGGTGCCTGATCTGGAAGCACGTTTGTGTTCTACATGGGGAGATCTGAGCTGCTCAATCTTATGACTGGTCTTTACTAGATAAAAGGAAGTTTTTCTCAGATATTTACTTAACACATGGCAGCTAACATGAGGAAAAAACATAGTTCCCACTTATTCACTGACACTAATCCTGAATTCGCCACATGAGGAGCTACAAAGTACTTTGTCAGCATTTGAATATTATCATGTGCTAATTAGAGAGAGACGAGGGAAAAAAAGGAACCAAACAAATGACCCTAACCTCTAAGTTTTTCTACTGCAGATGACTCCTTGGCTTGAAAAGTGATACACGTCGTCTCATGGAAATACCAGGAAACTGGAAGGCTCAAAACTCCTCACATCACAGCAGTTCAACAATTCTTCTGCCACTCCTCTAATGGAGGAAAATATTTCTTAACACATCTGCCATGTACTCAGCTCATTTTGGAGAAGGGCTCGTGGCACCCCAGGAGCTGAATGTGACTTGCACCATTGAGTGCTCCCCAAAACACACCTCCAAGCCATGCTCCCATCCTACAACACTGAAACGTCACTGGCTACACATCATCCACTTGGTTCAGTGCCCCAGATTTGGAAAATTCAATTGAGTAAAGGTATCAATAAGTGTACCAGCATGTATGGGCAGGTAAGCCTTGAGAGGACCAAGCGGTTCTGCTGAGAAACACCAATGGTAATTCAGGGGACACAGCATCCCTCTGCGGGCTCCCAACTGTTTTTCAGTCAAGACAACTTTTGACAGGAACTTTCCCATACTTCCACTGGAGGGCAGGAATACCCCACATTTCCACAGCAACCTTCTGCTTATTGCCACACACTCATGCTCAAAGTAGCTTTAGCAAGGCTGAAACTTTGGGAGATGTTTCTTGTACCCTTATAGACTTTAATTGGGTTTCTATCCTGCTTTTATGAGTAGCTTCATTTTTTCAAAACAACATCATTATTTTCACAAAACAACTCAAATATTCCCAGTTTCAATACTCACTCCCAGTGCGCCTCTGCCTCTGCTCCCTGCATTACCTGCAGCACTCCATGGTCCTCTATTTTCTCCACCTACCTTTCCTATAGGCAGTATAAATATATTAGAAGTATGTACATATGTGCTGACTCGCAGGTTAACATCCTTGCTGCTTCCCAAGGAGCCAATCAAAGTATTTTTAAAAGCTTGCAGAGCTCATGTGGGGGGCTACGGACTGTATCACTTGTACCCTTATTAATGAAAACTATCAAGAGTAGAATTAGTGGGCACAGGAACAAATTTCATATGCTGCCTTCCATAAAGGGACATATTGGAGTTATTGAAGGGGCAATGCATAAGGGTCAGCTTCTTGACAGAGATTACTTGGTTTCTAAAAGGCATCTCAGAAGGTTCCGCAGCAAAGGCAATTAAAGACACAAAACTGCAAGGAGATAAAAGCAAAGGTCTTCTCATGGAGAAATAACTGCTTCAGAGAGCAAAGGCCAGTCACCTGTGATCCTGCGTGGTGCTGTGCTGCAACCTGTGCTGTTTCATGGATTTAGAATTCATATAGATGAAGGTTCAATAGCAGAGTGATGCAGTTTTCTGTTGACATTAAGCTATTCAGAGTAGCAGAAAAAACACTGACTCATGAAGACCTGCAACAGGACTGTAGGAGATTCAGTGGTTTGCCAATAAAGTGTCAGATGAAATGAAATAGAGATGAACTCATACGCATAGATAAAATAACCCACACTACTAATGTCAAGAGATAGGCTCTGCGATGACCGTTCCTTCTCCAGAGTTTATAACAGTGCCATGAAAGCATCAGCTGAGTGCTCAGGCATGGTCAAGAAGACAGACTGAATGTCAGTGATCACTAGGAAAGAAGCAGAAACCAGCTTGTCTTTATTCAAACCTGGCACCTGGTACCTCCATGCCCTTGCAGTCCACTCTGGTGCAGTCAGAACACTGCTGGCAAACACTGAAAGGAAACCAGGCTGGTCAAAGGCAAACGCCTCTACAAGGGTAATGACTGAGCAAGCTGGGCCTGAAAATTGCCTACAGCTTGGCATTTTCAACACTTACTTAGTAAAGGGAGACCACTTGACTAAAATCTGTGCATTTTCTGAAGTATCAAAAGGCTTAATAGCTGGAGCAATGCTGAACATGGTCTCCTATAAGGAGCTCTGCTCCACATTGAAATACCTCAGTCTTAGACTTTCTCAATTGAAACAAAAAATGTCAACATTTTCTCTCTAGTTGCTATAATGACACTATGTTAGCTCATTAAACAGGCAATAATGCTGCAGGTGAAGTTTTTTCCACTCTGGCTTCTTCTCTGCCAGAATGTGCCGTGTGATGCACTCAGGATGATTTGTTCCATCACCTTCCCTGGCACCGAGGTCAGACTGACAGCTCTGGAGTTCCCCGGGTCTTCCTTCCGGCCCTTCTTGTAGATGGGATAGAGACAACACTACATAGAATCTCACTAGCGCACTCTCCCTCAAACGTCGGTGCTTCACCCACAGGCTTATCTCTAGTGAGTCTGGTTGTATCCCCTTCTTCCTTCAAACCTAGTTTAAAGCTCTTACTATGAGCCCTGCTAACTCTTGTCCCAGGATCCTATTGCCCCTTTGAGACAGGTATATCCCATCAGTTGCCAGCAAATCTGGTGAAGTGTAAATAGACCTGTGATTAAAGAATGCAATGTCCTGCCTGTGGCACCAGTCTCTGAGCCAGGCATTGATCTGCTGGCTACCTTTCCCCACCCCTCCCTTCTTCCTGGGCTCAGCATGGTTCCTGTTTTCTTTACTTCCCTCTCCCTGTCCCCTCACCCAGTGGCACAGGGGGATGGGTATGGTGGTTGCAGTATTTCATCCCATGTGGTCTCTACCTCTCCGTCCTCTTCAGTGGTAGGGATGACTCCTCCCACGCTTCATCTGCTTCCACATGGCACCCTTCTCATAGGAAAAAAGTCCTCCACAAACCTCTCTGTAGGTCTATTCATGGCTGTGGGGCTTTTTTTCACTTACAATCTGCTCTGGTGTGGGCTTCCCTTCTGCACAGTGCAGTTCTTCTCACACAATGCTTCAGCACATGCTACCCATGGAGTCGTGGCCTCTTCAGGGTCAATCACCTTCTCATATGGATCTCTGTCTCACTGTTGGACCTCCACAGGCTGCAGGCGGGTTGACCTGAGCTCTCGCCATGGGTTGCAAGGGGAACCTTGGCTCTGCACACCTTCTCCTCTCCCCTCTCCTCTTTTCTTCACCGGCTTTGGTGTCTGCACAGTTATTCTCCTCACATCCCATTCCTTATCTCTGCTGCAGTTTTCTTCTGCTGGTTCCTGAAGAGTTCTCGTCTCTCTCTCTCGGGCTGGAGCTGCAGTGGGACTTGAGCTTAAGCTGAGGCTGGGCCAGGCTGGAGCTGGGACCACAACGCCCACACCTGTGGATGCACTGGTCAGGGCCAAGGCAAGAGAGAGCGGGCCATATGCTGCACCCTTTTTAAATACATCGATTTGCAGCGATGCTTATTGGCACGGCCCTGGTCAGAGGTGGGTCCGACACTGGAGCCAGGGGTGCTTCTAGTAGCTTCTTACAAGGCTATCGCCATAGCTACCATAAAAAAACAACCCAAACTCCTCACAGAAATCTCAGTACAGCAGGAACTATTCTAAAGGTGCACACCAAAATGATCCTGGTGGTCAGGATCCTCATGAGAGGCTCCATAACAAGGGCTGCAGGTATGGGAAATGGGGCTTAGCATCCTCCCTGGCCCACATAAAAGGAGGACTGTGCCACTCTTTGTACTATTGTAATGAATCCAAATTTTAAAAATTCAATTCTTAAGTAGCTTTGTGTCACAGGGATGCCCAGAGCTGCTTTTTGCAACAGAAACCTAAGCAGTTACAAAGATGATCCCCCCTACTCCATGATACGACACAAAGCCCAGACCACAGCAAAGATTTCTTGCACTGCAAATATTTCTCCAGTATCACCCAGTGGACAGTCTATATATAAAATCTTTCCAAAAGTCCATTTCTGTTCTCAAATAAGATCATGTCTTTCCTGTAACAAGTAGGTTTTTCTCCTCCCTCTTTCAAAATCTTCAGTGCTCAAACAACAGAATTATAACTGCTGCTCACCAAGACGATGGAGAGACCAAATAACACTTATTTTTTAATGTAATAAAATAATACTTAGCCAAAAGATAAAGAGTGACTCCTGGGGAAGAACTATAGAGCCAAACACATGGTTTCTGAGAAAGATCATCTTCCTGCATTTCCCCTCCACTAATGGCTATGCTGTCACTTGAAACTCCCAAAAGAGACTTAATGTCTTCTTCTTTTCCTGGAATTAGCAGTAGTGGTTTCAAATTAGCTTCCCTTTGCCTGAAAATGAATTAGAAAAGGCCTAAACTCAGCTACACACCAAGCAAGTGTAATTTTATGACATTTTACTGTCAAGCACTTCAGCATTGAACACTGACAACTCATGATTAATATCAGGCAAAAGCCAGGGAAGGGTCAGAACTTGTTCCTAAGGGATACAAGGGAATTAGGACCATCTACATTCATCCATTAGGTGGTTTTCCTAATTATTTCCTACTAATTATTTCAGCTCATCTACATTACTCACCTTGATTCACTGACAGATACTGAAGCAGTGGATGCTAAATGATATACTGTAACATGCATGGAATTTTCACATTCCAACTCAAGAGCTGCAATAATTATACCAAATGGACAGGTTTAGTTTTTTTAAATATATTCACCTGCAGTGGAGCACTTTGCACTAAAACAGCCATAAAGGCAAGCAATAAAAGTTGTTATCTGCTCCTCAGAAAATGTAAACCTAACTTTTAAGCATCATACATGGATTTGCAAAGCAAAAAGTGTAAGAGCACCCAATCAAGATGTTTCTGGAAGGAGGAAACTCAATTACCATCAACTTTTTTGCCTTTAACTTGCCTTGATTTTTCCCTTCCCAGTTCATTTGGCTCTAAGTGTGTTTGTGTCTGGTATACCATGCTGGCAATTCAGCAGAGAAATACAGTTATGTTTTTGAAGACCTCTCTTCATCCCTTTATTCTCTATTGCTCTAACAGCACGGGTTCCCATAGAAACTGAGAGTAAAGAGCACAAGCGTAAAATACAAATGAACAGGTCTAAGCTGGCAGTGTTAGGTTTTATTGGACATATAAATATGACAAACAGATGCTGAGTATGGGTTCCTTTCTAATGGAAAAGCCAGATAATGCTTCACTTTATCAAATAAATATCGGGCATATCAATTTCAAAGACTGGATTCACTGAGTGCTGGCTATTAACAGGTTGACAGCACTTTCTGAAATTGACTGGTTTTCTAGATTATTTGTTTTTGGAGGAAGCAAAAGACCTTCTCCTCTGCTGCAGGCCTGATCCTGAATGCCCTGAGCAACCCCAATTGCTATAGATTCTCCTCTATTGACACTGCAGCTTTGCATTGCAGAAATGGGGCAACAAGCACTGATGTCACAGGGGTTTAGAAACTTGTGAGGTGGACTTTATAATTTTAAGTTACTATTGGCATATAGATTGCAGTTCTCCAAAAAACCTCTTCCATTATAAACGGTTTTCAGAGCAAAGACCAGGCCAGATCCTTTCGTCACACTTTTGAAGAAGTTTATGTATTTTGTATGCATTCCTGGATTTTCTTTTTTTTTTCTTAACAGAGCTAGAGAAAGGGGTTTATTAACTATGCATGACTTCAGGAAAATTAGAGATGTGATTGCCCCAGAGAACTGCCAGTATGATAGTAGGAATCTTCACATCATAACAAGATAGCTGAAAATGGGAGAGATACTAATGCAACTATAAATTATTTCAAGCTCTGAATAGTTCTTAGAAGTCAGTGATAAAACATGATTTAGGTACATGAATGTAGTATTTCTTTTCTAAAGACAACTTCAAGTACCATATACAAATATCTCTGAAGCCCCTCGTTGTGCCATCTCCAAAGGGATGACACGGATAAGCCTCTCCTGAGCCCCAGCAGTAGAAGGAGTGATGTCCTCTACTAGAAATATTCATCTTCTAAGCACTTCCATCTACTAAAACATGTGGAAAATTAGGAAAACTTTAAAATAAACCAGGTGAGTATGATTCATTATTTTCCCAAGCCCAACTGTGACATCCAGCATTCACTGACTTGAAAGCAGAATTCATTATCAGTGGCTCCTGTTGACTTCTTGAGTAATATGGCCACTGGCACACCTAAAGCTCAGCTTTTTAATGTTTGCCTCCTCTTTGATGGCACGGGAGATGCTGCAGGTCAAACAAATATTTTAATTTCTTTCCCCCATCCCTGTTCAAAACAATACTGCAAAATGCTTGAAGCCAGTCAAAGAGAATCGCTATAAAAGGATCCTTCACTCGAGGGATGCCTACCTCTGTATATGCCCTCATCTGAAACCATCACCAACCCTTACGCATCCCATTAGGAAAGGGAAAGTACAGGACTGCTTGTTTTCAGCCTTTATACCTTCTATTTCTCTCCTGAGAAGCCTGAATGTCTTTCCCATTTCCAGGAGCAATAGATGGCAGCTGTCCTGGATAACAAGGCAATGATAAAAATCTGCCTGCTTTAAAAAAACAATAGGGAGGTTGAAACACACAGAGAAACAAGAGAAAATGCTCTTAATTTTGCTTCTGCATTTAACAAGTTCATTTAAAGGAAGTTTAGATTACCAGAATTTTGGTTTAGTTGATTGGAAGTAAAGCATTTGATTATATTTAATTTTAGAGAGGACTTTGTGATGCGATGAGCACGCTCCACATCTAGGGAAAGGCTGCTCCCAGCACTCTGACTTGCAGAACTTTACCCATTGCAAAGGCTGCAACAATAAAAGATGAAAGTAATATTTTATTTTATTTTTTTCCAAAAGTCAGCTTCAAAACCTAGCAAAGGCGTGCTCAAAGCAGCAACAATCCCATGCGAACTTTCCATCAACCGAGACACCAATTTTGGAACTTCATTTTCTTGGTGATACACTATTTTTTGCACTATTTTTTTGGAGGTCATGCCTTCACTAAGTGCATGCTCAGTGCTTAACAAATGTTGTCACATCCAAATCTGACCAAGATGCAAAATATAACAACTATCGCACAGTTATTCCAATGGCTTATTTGGAAGCAGTGGGGATGATAATGGTCACGTAAAACATCTTTCAAAGATAAACTTAAGGCATTCATTTGCCTAAATGTATGAAATCAGAAAGTAAGCTTAGAAGCCGAAGGGATTGAAGGAGATGGCTAATGTTTCAAAGCAGTCAAGTAGTTAGGTTTGGGTTTTTCAGTTGGTTGGTTGGTTGGTTGGTTTTTTTGCCAAACAAGCACCTGTAGGGGCTCCCTGGCAATTTCCTTGCATGTTAAGAATCACAGCCATTTACGGGCCTGCCACCAGCCCTTTTCCCATTACTGTCTCCTACAAGAATTCCAAGCAATAAGAACTACATTTTGTTATCCAACATGAATGATATCACTGCTGTACAGAAACAGCCTCCAAACAAAATAAGGCCTAGATATCCTCTAAAATCCCAGTGTGCAAGGAATACATCTTTATTAGAAAATGTCATCTTAAAACGTCAATGATTAAAAAATGCATCAACGTCTGGCAAAGCTTGTGATTTAACCTGAGACCAAGACCGGTACAAGGATCTGAACGTGATGGGTTTTGGTGGAAGCACAGTGCAGTTCTTTGCAGTACGTCATTAACAGCCAAGCAAGTTGCAACTGCAACTCCACAAATGCTTTTCGAGCCCACTTGTATCAGACTAATCCCTTGCCTTGCTATCAACAAATTACGTTGATGCCTTCTGTAAAGCAAGGCAATCTCACCTGAAAATGAAGTAAGAAAACCTAAGACATATTAAAGACAGACTGCAAAAACTCCCGCATGTGATGGTACACTGAGCAGATAAAACTAGAAACGCTTTATTCCCGTTACTAAAATGAATTTTAAATAGAGTCATGAATGAGGTCTTTTAAACTTACATCAGAAGTTTAATTACAATAGCCGCATTATACACCTCCAGGTAGTTTTACATTAACGTCTGATATAATGGGCAAGATCAGACTTTGATCTTCTCTTTAAAGGTTTACAGACACAGAGCTTTCTCACATATTCACAATTTCATGTTCTCTGTATTTTTGACGTTTTATCTTGTTATACCTACATAAAAGCTGTGAGATCAGTTAAATCATGCAGTTTTTCCTTTTTTTTCCCCTTCTTTATTTTTTCAGATGATTTAAAGATTTAGAGCTCAGCACTTCCCAAACCATTTAATGGAATATTCAGTCAGGCACTGAGAAAATATAGCAAATGCAACCAAGGGCAAATCAATGTAAGTGCAGCCCAGCACAGTCAGGATGAATAAGTGCACTACCCAGCTGTGGCATTTGGGATGCCCTCAGTGCTGCAAACAAGCAAATGGAAAAAAATAATGAAATAAAAATGAGAGTCTGGCAGTTGAGTTTTGTCAATATAAGTGGCACTGCACTGCCATTATCGCAGTAGTCCAACATTGGTCATGCTCACAAGGTGAGCAAGATGTGAGCTGAAATGGCGAGTTTAACGCAGACTGCGTTTAGACCGTAAGATATATATGGAAATTAATTTGAGCCTTCAGGAAAACTAACTGAAGTATTCTTTACAGGGGAGAAGGGAAAGAAAAGGTTTGTTTTGGTGGATCAGCTGCTGGTGGGATGGAGGTGTCAGCAGTAACTTTGCAGTTAAGGCTGCACAGAGTTTTTCACTTACAGCAGGATTAAATTTCTTCCATTTCACAGTTCAGTGACTGAATTTCATCTTTGCACTTGGCAGAATTACTGTTCAGGAGTCAACTGGATTTGCTATGTTTTTGGGTACCATGCTTGCTAACTTTCACAAGGAAAACAATGAATATTCACTCCTCTTTGAAATACGGACCTCCACCCTCTGCTCTGTCACCTCTCCCTGCTGTTTAAACGACTGCATACAGCAACATTTCACAACTTTGGAGCTACTGTCATCACACCCTAGCCTGGGAAGTTTCTCGGATAAATGGGAAGAAATTCCTTTACCTGGCAGCACCTTTTCCAGTTCTGCCAAGACAATTGGGCAGCAGGGAGATGATGCTCCCCCATCTCCTCCCCTGCTGCTGTCCTCCCCAGAGCCCAAATCTCTTCCTTCTGAGCCCCAGTGCCAACACCATCCACATACTTGTTCTTCAGCATTACATTTCTTTCTTTCATTTCCCTAACCAATGCTCAGACATAAAAGTGAGGTCTCACCCAACACTTGGTGGATGTTGTAGGACTTGGTCAGGTATAACCAAAGGACAACTGGTCTAGCAGGCAACTCTGGTGCTGGAAAAGCCAGAAATAATCCCACAGCTATTCGCAGCAGTTCGGTAGCCCCATATGGGTCAACACCTGGTAGATCTCATAGGACTTGGTCAGGTATAACCAAAGGTCTAGCAGGCAACTCTGGTCCTGGAAAAGCCAGAAATAATCCCACAACTATTCGCAGCAGTTCGGTAGCCCCATATGGGAGAAGGATCACTGAGTTTTATTGATAATGTGTTTGACTTTGTTTAAGTGGCTACCTGTTAAGTCCTTTGATGGAAGTGGGACACAAATAGCTCGTCTTCCAGTGGTGCAATGCTTACTTTATTGATAATGTATTTGACTAAGTGGCTACCTGTTAAGTCCTCCTGATGGAAGTGGGACAGAAATAGCTCGTCTTCCAGTGGTGCAATGCTTACAAAGCTATTGAGATAAATCTTCAGGGCAGCTCAAAAATGTGCTAGATGTCAAATGTATGGACCCAGAAACATTAAAAAAATGCTTTAATGCTACCTTTGACCCTCTGTAACTCATAGACGCCAAAGTTTGCCAAAGTTTCTGTTCAAAGTTACTAAGACTGTGCTACACAAAGCTTTCAATGACTGCACTGGGATTAGTAGAAATATACTCACCAGTTTCTGAAAAAAAGTATTTAGATTAATGCCCAAGGACTGGTTACTATTTCTAATGCACAGACCTCTGTTTCCATCAAGTGCTACCACATACAACTGGAACTGCTGAGAACATGGACGCACTCGTCATACCATTTTTCTGTTTCCTCTAGAATGAGACTCATTATTGTCTGAAAGCTTTCTGCTGCATTTTGATTTCCTCAGTACGGGCCCTAATTTTATAAAACAAATGCAGTAGAATATCGTAACGTCAGCCTGATTTTTTCACTAGTGCTTCCATCTGACACAGCCCATTATCATATGAAAAGGTCAAGTTAGCAAGAGGAAAGCATATAGATTATTACCCAAATAAAACTGACCTGGTTTTAAAAGCTAATTTAATATATGCCTCATGAACGACACAGTGCATTTTCTCAAGAGGAAAGCAGCCATAAAGTCTACCCAGCACAGATCTCGGCATGAGCAATGCAAGTCTTTAAGCTAACAGCAATTCATCTTCAAAAAAGAAAGCCACAATTCAGCAGTCCCCACTGCATTCATTTAAGAATATCACCCTGCACATTATCTCGATGGGCTTTTGCCTTTTAAAATAATTTCCAAGAACTGATTTTCTAAGTAGCCACCTACTTATTACAGTAGTTGGGAAAATGTGATAGCCAGACTTGGATACAAATCACCAGTGGGATCAGGATGAAATCACCAATTATTTAAGGCTAAACTCTGTTATATGCCAAATTCTCCGGCAGAGATTAAAACAAGATCATGCATACCAGAGGCCAAATGATGCTATCTAAACACTCAACTCTTTTAAGGAGCAAGATATCTGAACTCAGGCAAACTTAACAGGTATCAGTGATCCGTTATGATATCTCTGCAGCACTCTCCAAATAGGAAAATTATTTTAATTATTTACACAGCTTAAAAGAAATGATTGCAACCTCTACTTTTTATAGCATAAATGAGCTTTTTCCTCCCTTTCTGCATATCCCATGATGTTTTGCCCCCCAGTCTGGCACCGCAGCTAGTCAAGGCAAAAGCTAGTTCCCATATGGTCCCTAATTCAGAAAACAATTGACACGGAGGGAGATGGAGCCAATTATCACAGCTCACAGGCTGCCCAGACCTTCCTAATTTTGTAAGCCAGAAGATATTTTCTCTTGCAGAAAAATTACTCATCTAATGGTACTCCGTGAGTCAGTGAATTATTTCAGCCAAAGTTTTCCAAAGCTGCGGCCCAACAGAAAATCAGACCTTAATTAAATCTTTCTCTTTAATTGATAGCTCCTGTTTTGGAACTTTTATCTCTGAAAATTTCCCTTTTGGCAGGAATTAAAATCTTTCTTAACTTATCTAGATTTCTAAAATAAAACAAGCTAAAGAAAGAAAAAGCATCCTTTCCTAATACACAGGGTCCTTTTTAAAATCCACACAAAATCCATGGGCTGGCTGTAGGTCAAAACTACCACGTACCAGTGCGCTTGCAGCTGCAGCATCTGCAAAGCTTTCCCATCTTACCAAAACAGGAGTTTGCCTCAAGATAAGCTGGTGTCTGCCATGTGCCTTGGCACATTTTTTGAAGCTGAAGGGCCAACTCCAGCCTTAAGATGTTTACATTGGCCAGAACATGCACCCTGGTACCCACAGACCACCAAAGAGCAGATGTCTACACCACAGGTACACCAACACCTATGGCCAGATCACCAGTCACCTTCTGGCAACCACTGCAATCAGATTATCAGTAAAGAGTGGTCTTTATAGGCAAGGTGCATTAAAATATCTCTTAGCCCAGATGAGGATCGTGTTTCTGAAGCAAGTCCTCTGATGGGTCCCTCTCACGTCTCTGAGTGAGATGAAAGCATGAGAGCAGGGCTCCTCTCAGGTAATGCTGAACTGAAAGATGGGGCCCAGGAGCTGATTTACACACCCCAAGCACTGTTTAACGTTCAACACTGTTTAATCAGACTTGAAGTAGCCCAAGCAACTCCTTGTCACCAAGGCTTTTTTCTCAACACATCTGTTCCTCTGGCTCTATATTACTTACTAATACCTAGACCTATCCATGTGCAATAAACTTTCAACTCTCAGAGACAATTTCAACTATTAAAATAACTCTCCAAGATGACCTCATGAAGCAGAAGAAATGGCTGTACAGGAAGAAGACACATGTGGAAGGCTCTCCAAGGAACACGACTGAGGAGCCACAAAGGACACTCAAGAATACTTACTCCTGTAAAACAGATTGGCAAGAAAGAAACTAGACTGGCTGGAGGATCTGAGGAGTTCGTCTTGCAAAACACGATACTTGGACACAGCTCGGGGGAAGGCTTCAACAGCAGATGGCACCTGAGCACCAGCTACCAACCTCTGTGAGACGTCAGGACCAGGCTTCAGTCCAGCCACACACACAATTGCTTGCTTACAGCAGGGAGACAGAAACTCTTTCTAAACTGGCATCTTCAAAAAGAGCAAAGTGCTGAAAGCTATTGCAGTATCCGTACCTTTCTCGTAAGAATAAAGTAAACTTTGCCTTTAAAGCCAGGGTGGATGAGGAAAATTATCTACAAAGTATGTATATAAAATTTAAAAATATTAATAACCACCATCTGCACCAAAACTAAGTCAATGAGCTGCTAGGATGCTTTGCTATAAAGAAATGTAGTGAGAGAGGAGGTGTAAAGAGAAAAAATGGATTAATGTGGGCAGTAAAATAGGAGGTTTGGTTCGAGCTCTTTATTAAACACAGCCCAAGTAGTTACAAAGGGCATTTGGGGCCAGAGTCGTGAGGTAAGGAAAAGGCTTCATATATCTATGCAAAGGTCCTTGCCTTCTTGAGTCCTCTGAAAAGGAGACAATTTTGGCGGTGATTACCAAGACTTATTCCCTCAGTGCTGCAATGCAGCTGGAATTAAAAAAACCCAAATCAAAATCAAAACCAACAACAACAAAACCACAAAAAAAAACCAACCAAAAAACCACAAACAAACAAAACCAACACAAAACAGAACGCAAAAAGTGCAATCAAAATAGCCTACATCTGCAGAGAGCCTGGAGCACCAGCACAAAGGCATCAGTGTCTGGACTTCAACAGGGTATTAATTTCAAGCCCCGCTGCCACAGAAGATCAGCATCAGCAGCTCATGCTGGATGTAACAAGAGAAAAGGAGTGTGGGGACCCTGACAGATATACTCTGTTTGGCCAGGCTAAGCCCAGGCTGCTGCCAGCTTTCCCAGCTTGGCGGTGAGGGCCACTTTGTCGCTGTCTTTGTCTCAGTGCCATGGGAGAGGCTCTCCTTTGCTACAGCCATGTCATGGAAAGGTGGGACCAAGCTAGAGGGGACCTCATCTGATGACCTTGTGCAGAGATTAACTTCAGGAGTTCCTGGATGGGGATGACATCAGGACAAGGGATTTGTGTCCCCGGAGCCAATGGTGTTTGCTGAACCCTCACCCTCACTTGGCACCAACAGCTCCAGCAGAAACCACCTGCTTCCCCTTGGGTTTCTGAGAGCCGCAGTAGTGGCTCCATCTGGAAGTAATCTATGCTTAGATGGGTCTCCTGTTTATGTAGGTATCTCCTTCATGCAATAAATACCAACACGATTGGGCCTGACACTGAGATATGAGCGGCATTCTTCCGAAACTCCCATTTGCTTAGAACATGAACTGAATTAAATGTCTGCCTCTCTCCTTCACCTTTCCTCTGGTAAGGATGTAACTATAATATTAATTAGTTGATTAATTTATTAACTTATCTAAATACATCCAAGGAGTAGAATATTAATTATATAGCCTCACTGATGACAAACTGATGATTTCTGACTTAAGAGACTGAACTCAAAGAATGACATATTGGGGAACTGCCAATCCCAAACCTGCAAATACCAGGGAAAAGCATCTCCAAAACAGGTATTAGTTGGGTAGTACACTATCAGCTGTAAACAAGTAAATCAGTTCCAGTGCTGGAGTAAAAACACATTATAAAGACAATGTCTGAAATAATGAGGATAAAACAGGGTTCTTCCATTTAGATGAAAGCCACAATTTTTATAGTCCCCTGACTTTAAAGAAACTAAGTGGCATCAAAGATGACTCAGCTTGGGCACATGAGCATCTCTGCTGTATTTCACTGCTTTCAGTGGCCCAGGTGCACACTTTCTTTCCCAGACAGAGAGATGTGTTCATGAGGGAAGGCCAAAGCCCTTGAAGAACGCAGCTTTCTTTGAGGTATGCTTGGCAAGGACTCCTGGGCAAATTCTCACTGCAGCGTTGACACAGCCTTGTGTCGGGCATTTCAGCTGCCCGTGCAGACCAAGCGCCAGGCATTTAGGACACAATCCAAAGGCGCCCATGCAAAACAGAGAGAAACTTTCAACTGTCATGGCCACTATGCAGATAGCTAAAGCCAGTCCCTCTGTGACACTTCATTAGTGGTGCAGGAAGCCCCTCTGCTCAGCTGAACTATTTTTGAGTGGTGGTATGTATTTTCTACGTCTTCATGAACTGAGTAGAGCTTGATCTTTCCTTCAAAATCATGCCCAAGTGTAGGAAGTGGTAGCTCAGTTGCCTATAGCAGTTTGATTGCTAGAACATTTTCCCAGGTCCTAGGAGCACCCTAACCACATCTCAAGGAAAACACCAGGTCACCAAGAGATAAAGTCAACAAAAAGTTGTTCAGCACTGTCAGACCTGGAGAGCTGCTGGATACATGGAAAGAGCTTCTGACCCTGTAACATCTGCATAACATCTTCTCCATCATGCCCTGCACTAAGAATAGCAGCTCTGAAACCCCATTGTTCTGCTCTAGCACGGAGAGATAAAAAAGCACCCACTATTGCCCCTGATTTGGTGGATATTTCTGCAATGAACTCATGCCCATGGCTCAAGTCCTGCTTCGGAACATTGGATGTAGTCTAAATGTCAGCTTTTGCTGAACTGGAGCTTGCAAATTAACAGAGAACACTGGATGTAGTCTAAATGTCGGCTTTTGCTGAACTGGAGCTTGCAAATTAACAAGCATTTAATGATCACCTTGATATGGTAGATTTATATGCAAATGTATTTGCTGCTCTATTGCAGACATTTTTATACATATCATTTCAGTTCGTATTTCTTAACTGACCGCAACTGATAAGGAAATATTAAACTGTTCACATTTTGGCACTCAACGTGGCCACCACACCAACCTAATGCAGCCTCTGACACTCTGTCATGAATTCTCACAACGGTGTCCTTTGCATGTACTCTGTGTGGTTGCATCTACTGAACATCTGACCTTTGTGTGGATCATCCTGATCCACCCAATACATGGTGAGACACGAGTATACAGGAAATTTCTGTCCATCCAAAGTCCTTTAGCCACCTGCTGTACAAGCACTAAAAATGAGATGCTACCTACAAGGATGCAAAAAAAGAGGCAAAAAGTATTTTTTATGTGATTTGAGTTGTGTAAAGCTTCACCAGACCCAAATGCACTTTATGTGCTGAGTTCCTCTATTTCATAAACTTCCCCTTGGAAAAGATAAGCCCTTGAAGGACAATCAGCCGGAGCTAATTAACAGCTGCTTGAAAAGTAATCCAGGTTAAAATTTCTGCCAAGTAGACTTTTCTCCCAGAAGAGTTTTCTCTTGCGAGACATAGAAACAATAACTCTCAAGGTAACTTTGCCATTTTCCCCTCTTCTATTCATCTTTCTGCAGGTATGTGCCTTCTTTCAAGGAGTCGAGCAAACCTGAATATGGTATTTGATATAAAATGCCATATCTTTCAAAAGAGCAGTCTTTTTTTTTTTAATGTTTCTCCAAACAGATAGCACTGATCCCTTCTGCTTTTTCAAAGTCAGAATGTCAAAATGTGAAGGACAGTAATGTCACTGCCATCTACAGTCTTGAGTGAGAGGACACAAACACATGCCTCTTAAATTAACATAGGAAAGCTGCTATCAAAATTAATCGATTCCTCCTTTTGAGGAACAATTCCTCCATCTCCAAGAATTCTTCCCTTTGCCCTTCTATTGGGATGAAACACTTGGCATTAGGAGAAAAGAAGAGGAACAGAGAAGATAAAAGCTCAAAAATGTGATGGTCAATATTGGCCCATTGTTCCCGAAATGAAGAGTTTATCCAAAATAGGTCCAAAACAGCAGCCTCCATAAAGACACGTTATAAAGTGCACAAGGGATCCTGAAAGCCCTTCCCTAAATCTCACAAAGTGATCCCAAAAAAGCCTCTGATACAATCTGCATACAGAAACATTGCCTTTGATACTAAATTACTACATGATACTTTATTAATAATACAGCTGAAAATCACAGATGTGAAAAGCCAGACTATGCAGTGGGGATGGGCAAGTCCTGTTTGCAAATGTTGCTTGGTGCTAATGAGTCGTGGTGTAACACCTTAGAAAAGCTTCTGTGCTAACTTCGTGTTATTACTAAAACTAAAAATCCCCAGTTTCGTTACCAATGTTTTCTTCCTGTTTGTTCAGATGGAAATCAAAATAATCCAACTAGTATTGCTAAAAAAAACCCTAAAATAATAATTTCACATGCCTCCGTTACTTGGGACCATCTCTAAAGCTGCTTAAGCTTATTTTTGAACAATTAAAATGCCATTTTCTTCAGCTGGCACTAACAGCTAACATATATAACGATATTTATTATACTTTCTATAAAATCTAATGGCTAGTTATCTGTGACTGTAGCAGAGTGTTCATTTGACTGAGCATTTGTGTCCCAAATACCCATTTTCTAGGATGGTTGACTTTTCAATTAAGTCAACAAGAATTTTAGGGAACTTAAACATTTGGAGAAGAAAGCTTACACATTTGAATGGGGGCAGGGAAATACTATTCTAAACAAAAATACAGCCCTGGGGTGCCTTCTAATACCTTAAAATAAATTAAACATGATTAAAAATGTATTTCAAATATCATTCAAAGGTGATAGAGGCGATTACTGTCTTCATTTGTGGGCACTTTGCAATATTAGCAAATGTTGTTCAAGAAACTTAGTTTCTTGGGACACATATTTGCTTTCTGAAACGAACAAACAATCAGAAAGTTATTTTTAATCAACTAACTAATTAAGGCTTCTCATTTTCTCTCCATGGAAGTGCCAAATGCTTTTTCTATCCACTCTTTCAAACCTCTCTGGTTTAATGAGAAGTTACCATGCATGAATTAAGAGCAATCTTAAATTTAGATGGCTACGAACCACTGATTAACAGTCACACTGAGCACTTGGCTTTGAGAAAACACCTAACCCCTTCTTTGAAGTGTTAATGGAAAAAGATAACCAAACCAAAACACCAGAAAAGTAAAATAGCTTTTTATGAGGAAAAGTAAAATAATTTTGTATAGAGCAACTTCAATTTTGGCTTATATTCAATATCCTTCTAATCAGAACACATTCCTCTTCAAAAGCTTTATCGCTGGCAGAGCCTCAAAGTACAGACATAACAAAGTTCTCCCATTAAAAACCAACTGTAGATCAAGAATGAATGAAGAGCGGGGTTCTCCTGGAAATATTTTAAAATACACTACAGCTCAATTCTGAAAGGAATGAATATTTATATTAAGATTTCAGATGAATATATTGCTTCACATCAAAGTAGCTCCAGTATTCATTCAACGATGACAAACTCAATTTCCCACTCTTTGACTCAGATTAATTTTGACTTTGTGAAAATGTCTGACAGAATTCTCTAAAGAAACAAATCACATTCAAAAACAAGTCCCTTCACTATCTGAGCTTTCCAGGATCTGTAATATCTCATCTTAAAATATTTCACAATAATTATTTTTGATAAATTTTGAAAATCCAACACTTCTGTGGACTCAAATATTGTGATTAAGATGGGCCATAGGACCACTTGTTTCTGGGCACTGACCTGAGGAGATCCATCTCCCTTTGGTCCTCGAATATTAATGTAGAGAGCCAGGGAGACAGAAAGAGGCTCATCCAGGAGAAAATTCAGAGTGAGCACCTAATTCAGTACTTTTTAGGCTGTCTTACACTATTATGTTAAGAATAGGCAGGGATTTTTTTTAATTACAATGATATGCCATCAATAAAAATGAGGTTAAGATTTTATGGTGAACACAAGCAGCAGATACTTACTTTGCTTTTGCTTCTGCATCTTCATAGGCTTTATTGGAAACGTCATCTAGGCCACCAATCAGATGTTTGAAAGAGCTGTAAAAATGAAGGGGCATTTTTAGAGGCAGAGTCTCCCTGTGGGAGCTAAGTAAACCAACGTGACTCTTCAGTAGCAACCAGGGGCCACCCCTCAATGCTGGGGATGGCTGTGACCAGGGCCAGGGCTGGGCATTTGCTAGGAAACAAGGCCTCAGGCACACTGGACAAGGGTGGAAATGCAATAACCAATGCCAAGAAGGTCCAAATGCACTTATCCAGTTCTTTTAGGGACTGAATTTAGTGCAGAAGTTTTCTCTCCCTCTAATATAAGTTTTAGAGTCAATCTGTCAATGTGGCTGGTAAGTGCCATGATGGTGAGATGCCACCACCATATCCCTGTCCTCCAACCAGAAACCCTAAAAATCCCTCTGCTTTCAAAGTGAAGAATAATCTTAATTTCTGTGTCTCGGCTTTTTTATATTAAGAGAAACAGCAGCCAAAAACACAGCAGAGAGAAATAAAAATAATAATAATTTTTAAAAAGCAGAGAAGGAAAAGAAAGTGAGGGCAGAAAGGCAAGCAAATTGCCATAAGCCAAACTGCTTAATGACAATTAAGAGGAAATTTGGCTTTAATTGGGTTAAACTGAGTAAGACAAGGTGAGATGTTAGGAGTGCTTGATACACTCAGTGCTGAGCTGTCTTCTGTATGAGCTGTGAGTAGTTTGAGCAGTCCCATAACACCATCCTCTGTCCCAGGGGAGAAACAAAGGGCATAGACATGTCGGAAAAAGAATTAGAAAATCTTTTTATATCGTGAGTGACTCAAGCAAATGGACCCAATGACCATTTGATCAATTAACAAGCATTGCTCCAGAGGAAAAACAAAACAAAACTGTTATGTCTTTGGCAGTGATATTACAGAGCATCTGAGACTAAATAAGAAATACAAATTGAGTATTTTTAGTACTTTTGATAATTGAAGTCAACTAACACCTATAACCGAAAATATTCCTGGTGAAAAGCATAGTTCCCAACTACACATTTACATAATTCCCAACGTGTCTGTAACACACAGGTTTTCTTTTTCAAAAAAGAAATTGCCATTTTTGAAAGAAGAAAAGAGCTGGGCTAATTTGAAAGGATGAACTCGTGCAAACGACAGCCTCTTGGCTAATAGCTGCCTTAAGGTCACAGCTTCAGAAATGAAAGTCCTGCAGTTCCTCCTGCTTCTCTACATTCATGAAACTCCTCAGGCACTAAACATAAAACCAAAGAATAGAAATGGCTATTAAGTTGAAAAAAAAACTAATTCAAAAGTTTAAAAAATAAAATCTTAAAAAACCCCAGTATTTAGGACCATATTTACAAATTTAGGAATAAGAACAGAATATTTACTGTAGCCTTCTCTCAAAAAAGAGTTTTAGGATGAAAGAGAATTAACAATATTCAGCAGGTGAGGAAAATACAGAGCAGATTAATAAAGGTCACAGATCATTTGCATATTTCCCCCCTAAATCACTCAGTTTCAGATGACATGACATTATACAGCATAAAGAGCCACAGATGAAAAATCGACTGACCATGAGCTGCAAACCCCAGCTGTCTCTGTAATACAGCAAGGAGCAGAATTCATTGACCTCATATATTCAGGTTGAGAGGGGGGCAGCTGTGGCAGTGCAATATCCTGCGATGGCCAAGGTTAACCAGGGCAACTTCACTCTCCCTTTAGCTTCCAGTGGGATGCAAATGTTTGGATGGTGCTTTGCCCAAGTAGCTTAAATGCATGGTATGGTCTTAAATGGGTACTTAAGTGTCCTGCTACATCAGGATATGCCTCACCCTAAACGAGTCATAGGGCAAGCAGGCACATGGCTTCCAGAACAACAAAAGGAGGCTTCATTATCTTGCTTTATGAACAGCAGCTGGGAAAAGCCATATTTTACCCATTGTTGTAATAAATACGAGGCAAGAGGTATTTATACTGGTTTGTATCTAGAGTTGTTCACTGTAACAGGTCTTTCCAGCGTGGCATTTGTGTAACTACGGTCATCACTGCTCTGGAAATATCTTCTGCACACTGAGTTTTCCACTTTGTTGAATTCATAATATTATAAATTATAGTACAGTATAGTGTACTATAATATAGTAATTATATTATATAGTATATTATATAGTAAAGTATATATAAGTATAAAGTATATATATATAAAGTATTATATAGTATATTATATAGTAACTATAATATAGTAATTATAGTATAGTGAATTAATCATTCACACAGCAGAGGGAAAGCAACAGGAACACATTAATGAGGAAGGCAAAGACTGCTTTACCTTTGCATGGAAATTGCATTAGGGTTTTTTAACAAGGCTGGCTGTAATTTTCCAATATTAAAATGTATTCATCATCAAAGTACCTTTTTCGACCCCGAATCCCTTACTCAGCAATGAAATGGTGAAAAATTCAGCTCATTCAACACATTAAGGTTCACCTTTTTGTGCCAAGTATGTGCCGTAGTGTGAAGCCAAACTCTTGAAAGATGGCAGTGCAAGCAAATCAAGATATGTACGTTAATGCTTGCTTGCACCACAAACTGGTATTTAGGCAACTAAGTGAGACACAGTAATACCATAATCCTCCTGGAACGCTGTAAGACAAGACCTTAAAATGCAAGTTAAAATAGCAAGGCTTGGTTTGCTTTCCTGTGGTTAGGATATTGTGGCAGGTTTAAGCATTCAAATTTTTTTGGCAATGCAAATAAATCTTTGTCTAGTGAAACATTACATGGGCGAATAAGAAAGTCACTGAAAGCACAGTTTGTCTAATATCCTTATTTTTTCATTAAAATATCTTCAGCAAGGCTTAGGACTAGGAAAGATTTTTGAAGTTCAACGGAGTAATTTTTTATTGCCTGTCTCAACACCATAGAAATATCACCTTGGTCACAACTTCCCCAAGAATTTAATCAGAAAACTGCTCCCTTTTTCGCTCCACATAGCTTTCTCTCTTCATTTTTTCTATTCTGTCCTCATAACCAATTTTCTCCATGGATGAACTTCACCCCAACTGCGAAGAACAGTAAAGAAGCAAAACTGAAAATCTCCAATGAAAGGGTTCAGCTCAGCTCATATAAGGTCAGACATGCTTGGATAATACTTTTTTATTTTATTTTTCTCCAATTTCCATTGCCAAGAGGGTTGATATAGTAACCTTTCTGGACACCTCATAGCTATCCCTGTTAAAAAACAAAATCATGCTTTCAACTACAGACAAACACATAAAATCCAAAGTGAAAAATCTGAAAATACCTGAAATACTTAAAGTGTTTCATTAAAAAACCCTCTATCATCACAGCATTTAGCACTCAATATCTACAAATATCACGCAGTTTTGCAGCATTCCCAGCTTCTGTGAGCAGCAGCTGTGCCTTGAGTTTTAGTGGCTCTTATAGTTCAGCACCTCTCTCAAACATTTGCATTAGGCAATTCTGTACTCCCAGCACCCATAACATTTACACCCCATAAAACTCAGCACGCCAGGAAAACAATGTTATCAACATAAATAAATTATAAGGAGGGGAAAAAAAAATCACGTATAAATAAAAGATGATCCTTGGATCAACAGTGTAAATATTCTGACAATTCAGGAGAATCTATGAAACATTTTCAAGCACTTTTTCAGTTTCAAGGGGTACGTGTGGAAAAAAAGTTGAAAAAGTTGCACCAACTTTTCTCTTAGGTTGCCAACGACAATCAAAATGTTAGGAATTAGTTTTGAGCCTTTTCCTCCTGTTTTATCTCCATACAAGGTAGCTACGAATCAAGTGTGTCTGTACATGTTTATTCAAATTGATTTATAAAACAAACGCTCAAGGTTGTTCCGCTTGTGCCTAAACAATTTTTGTCAGAAGCCATTTTATAGAAAAATTCCTAGAGGACAAATCTATCAAATCCAGTCCAACTCGATTTCTGCAACAAATCTAATAACTCCTCCAGGTAGCTTGAAAATTCATTAAGATGAACTGTGACAGGGCCAAACTTGAAACACTCTGGAGACACCAGTGGTGTGCATCTCCTGCCATTAGTTTCTTCCTAGAGGATGAATTATTGTAGTATCACAGTAGGAAATAATTAACAAAAAACCGCCTCAATTTTATTTCACATTTATGACTCTTAGAAAGACATAAACGCAGAAAGCCTACGAATTGTGAAGAAAAGTTGCTCTTGGAATTAAAAATGAATAAAAGACATCTGACACCTAACAACTGCTATCAAATATTAATATGTTTTCCTAGATCGTATGTTTGATCAGAAGAAAACCGTATTTTTCCAATGAGCTGTCTGGCTCCCCAAGTATCCAAAGGCTTCTACAAATACCTTGAAATGGTCAGATGGACAGTTTTCAATTCCTGTGAATAACATATGGATTCTGCTGAACTATTCAAGCCCATTTCCTAAGCCCACCAGTTCGGTCTGTACTTCAGGAAGAACATCTCCTTCCCTGCAGACAGCTTGGCTGGATGAACCATGTCTTACCATGAAGCTTGAGCATGAGGAAGATGCCAGCCCACCCAGTGCTGAGATCGCTTAGCAAAGCTGTCATCCTCATTTGGGCATCCTTGTCACCACCTTACTTTGCTTTCCCTCTTGCATTAGTAGAAACTTCTCTTCAACGACAGTGTGACTTTGTGTTCATTATGCGGCAAAACTTGATCCAACCAACTCTGCTGCTTCACAGAATCATAGAATGGTTTAGGTTGGAAGGGACCTTAAAAATCATCCAGTCAATCATCCACTCAATTCCACTGTCCATGTCGCTGACAAAGACGTTGAACAGTACCACTCTCAATAGCGATCCTGGGGGACACCACTTGTCACTGGCCTCCATTTGGACATTGAGCCACTGACCACAACTCTCTGAGTGTGACCATCCAGCCAATTCCTTATCCAGCGAGTGGTCCATCCATCAAATCCACATTTCTCCAGTTTCGTGACCACTATGTCATGTGGAACAGTATTGAACACTTTGCAGAAGTCCAGGTAGATGATGTCAGTTGCTCTTCCCTTATCCACTGAAGCTGCAACTCCATCATAAAAGGTCCCCAGATTGGTGAGGCACAATTTGCCTTTGGTGAAGCCATGTTGGTTACCACCAGTCACCACATCCTCGTTCCCCTTGTGCCTTAGTAGAGCCTTCAGAAGGATCTGCTCCATGATCTTGACAGGCACAGAGGTGAGACTGACTGGCTGATAGTTTCCTGAGCCTTCCTTTTTCCCCTTCTGAAAATGGGGGTTATGTTTCCCCTTTTCCAGTCATCAGGAACGTCACCAGACTGCCATGACCTTTCAGATATGATGGATAGTGGTTTGGCAACTTCATCCGCCAGTTCTCTCAGGACCCGCAGATGGATGTTGTCAGGTCCTATTGACTTGTGCACCTTCAGGTTCTTTAGATGGTCTCGAACCTGATCTTTACTTACAGTGTGGGAATCTTCCTTCTCCCAGTCCCTACCTTTGCCTTCTGTAACCTGGGCAGGACAGTTTCAGTGACTACTTGCTACACTGTCCTATTCAGGAATACCTGAGATTTTCCATTTTTAGTAGCAATTCTTTTTCCCTCTCTCTGGAAATTTACAGTCATTTATAACAATACAGGTCCAGAAACCTCCCTTTCCACAAAAATGTTTTGTATTTATACTATTCATATCTAAACACATCCATATGCATCCATCTATGTGCATCTACTTCTCCATGTCTTCAAAATGAATCCAAATTCCAGAGTAATTTTCAGTTGCAACTCAAATTCTCACTTTTTCTCCTTCTTGAACTATGGTATGTGATATATTGTCCATACACAGTTTCCAGCTCAATGATCACATGAACTGCTCTTCAGTAACTTCCATTCCCTGAATAAAGACACTTTCCCTGTGGCTATTACCTTACATTTTGTTACATTTTCTTCATTCAAAGTTGAATGCTGAGCCTGTGTCTTCTTCACTGTTGGGTTCAGATTATTGCTGGAGGACATCTTCCTAAAGATTCATAGAGTGACAGAATAGTTTGGGTTCAAAGGGATCTTTAAAGGTCATCTGGTTCAATCCCCCTGCAATAAGCAGGGACATATTCAACTAGATCAGGTTCCTCAGATCCCCATCCAACCTGCCTCTGAACACTTCCAGGGATGGGGCATCTATGACCTCTCTGGGCAATCTGTTCCAGTGTTTCACCACCTCAATGTGAAAAAAAATCTTCCTGGTATCTAGTCTGAATCTACTCTGTTTTAGTTTAAAACCATTGCTCCTAGTCCTGTCACTACAGGCCCTACTAAAAAGTCTGTCCCCATTTTTCTTATAAGCTCCCTTTTAAGTATTGAAAAGCTGCAATAAGATCTCCCCAGAGTCTTCTCTTCTTTCAGGCTGAACAACCCAAACACTCTCAGCCTTTCCTCATAGGAGAGGTGATCCATCCCTCCGATTATTTCTGTGGCCTTCCTCTGGACCCACTCCAAAAGGCCCATGTCTTTCTTGTGCTAAGGACTCCAGAACTGGATACAGTAGTCCAAGTGGGATCTCACCTGGAGCAGAGTAGAGAGGGAGAATCACCTTCCTTGACCTGCTGGTCATGCTTCTTTTGATACAGCCCAGGATACAGTTGGCCTTTTGGGCTGCAAGCGTGTACTGCTGGCTCATGTTCATCTTCTCATCCACCAGCACTCCCAAGGATGCTCTCAATCCCTTCATCCTCTAGCCTGTGTTGATACTGGAGATTGCCCCAACAGAGGTGTAGGAGCTTGCATTTGACTTTGTTGAACCTCATGAGCTTCACAGGGGCCTGCTTCTCCAGCTTGTCTGGATCCTCCTGGATGGCATCCCGTCCCTCCAGCGTGTCAACTGCACCACTCCACTTAGTGTTGTCTGCACATTTGCTGAGGGTGCACTTGATCCACCTATGTCATTGATGAACTAAACAGCACTGGTTCCAGTATGGGATCTTTCTTAGGAGTAACTTGCTGTGATACCGAGGTGTAACTCTTACAGTTCAAGGGTTAACTAGATGGGAGTATGGCCACTGTGTTAGCAGTATGGCTCTCAGGTGTTCTGTGGAACAATTTTTGGATGTCTTGGGAAGACTTTTACGAGGAAGCTTGAGGAGTTACAAGATAACGCCAAAGGGTAATACTAACCTTTACTGTCAAAAATGCTGAAATTCTCCAGTTTCTCAGAGAAACAGATTGACCATTAAGGAAATGGTTTTTTCCCATAACTTGTTCTTTGCAATTGCAACATCAAATTGCCAGAATGTTTCAGGTTGAGATACACACAGAGCATGAAAACTTCTGCTTCAAGAGTTATGTTTGATTAAGCAAAGAGCTTGTCTTGTAACAGAAAATATTAGGCAACCTTAATGACACGTGTGACTCCTTCTGCGCAGAACAGCTTCCGACTGCAGGCAAAGCTGATCCAGTTTCCATCACTACTTTGCACATAATTCAGTATGAACAATTACCATGACCACCACTAAAAAAAACCCCAACAACAAAAAAAACCCACAAAAAAACCAAAACAAAACCAAATCCTGTAATATTCTGTGTATCTGGATATAAAGAAATGCTATTTTTCCTCATTAACAGATCAGCACCTACATGATTTTCCAAATTTACAGAAGTCTTAGTAGGTTTTCTCCATATAAAAATTAGCTTTTGCAGTTATTCGTATGCCTGTAAAATAATAATCTAAGAGAAGAGCTATGACAAGAAAGTCAGAACTGGTCAGGGCACGGGACAACCTTCCTTGAACTATAAACAGTGCTATAAATAGCATTACTTTTCTTGCACTATAAATAGGATTCTTATAAATAGTGTTACTCTGCTACTAATTGCAGAGCATTACTAGAATCTCTGGTAGAGATTAACTATGGCTTCATCAGTTTAAATTTAACTTGTACTTCCTTGCCATTTCAAGGGCATTATATACTGAGAAAAAGGCGCAAGAGACAAGCAAAGAAACAGTTTGTAAGATGATCAGAAATTACTGACTTTAGAATTACAAGTTATTTGGGGTTTTTAATGCTTCCAGTGCAAAACAAAATATCCTTTACAGAAGCATTCAGAACAAAATGCAGAAATTACTTGTTGCTTTGTATATCTCTGCATTAATGCTTGCTAAACTATCTAATCATGTCAATTTTTCTTCCCTTTGCCCCATGGAACGAGAAGGGATAGAGTGCTTGTTTTTCTAGCAGGCTACCTTGCTTGTGTATGTGCAAGGAAGCCGCTCAGCTGACAGTCCTGAAATTCACCATCTGTTTTCAACGGATAGACCATAATTTTTTTAATTGCTCATTAAAAAACCTCACATATGAGAATACCTAGAATTTTTAAAGTATTATTGTCTAGTTCAGCCATTACAGAACAATAGATTTCTAGAAACGAAGGACTGTAGGATAACTGATCCAAAATACTTGTGTCAGTGTGGGAAGCAGTAGATGTAGAACATCCCTACAAGATAGTCCAGCATCTCTCATGTATGTCATCAGAATAAAAGAAGGGCTTCTGAGGACACTTCTAACCCAGCATCTGACCTTTGATAGTGTCTTGCATCAAGACTAAGTGCCCAGGGAAGAGCTCAAGGACAGAGCGACCATTTGTCATACCTGCCTTGGTACTCTCCTACACCTCTCCAAAGCTTCTTAGCCCAGAGGTAGGTCCTACATATTCAATAAATCCAGTGGATTTATTTTCCTTTTGAACACTTGCAAAATATTCTTGTTTCCTATGTCTCTGTGAGTGATCCCCGTGTGAAGAGCCACCTTATTTTGGCTTCCACCTCCCTCCTGCAGGTTTCCTTGGGTTCTTGCATGTAAGGAGGCAGTGCAAAGTCAATACCCACTCATCCTACCTGCAACTCCCATGGTTTTACATATCTGTGCTACATTCCCTTGGAGGAATTCCCATGGAAGATTTGTCTGTGCCTTTTGATGGTCTATGCCAGTGCCTCACTGCCCTTACAACTAGAAAACCAACCCAAGAGTCTTGTTGAATTTTCAAGTTAATGTTAATTTTTTAAATTCCATTCTCAATTGTAGAGAGCAGTTGAATTTGGAACACTGTTTTCTAGAGCACAGACATTTCTTTTCTATATTAAAACCCTCCGATTCCTTCAAGCTCCCTATACAAGACATTATTTTACTCTTCTGATCTACTCTAGCTCCTTTGAGCTGCAGAGCTTCAAGCAGGACTTTATCTTTTAGGTGAGGGCTCTCCATCCCCACATCAGACTGAATAACAACATCTTGCTCCAACATTTGCCAGAAGCTTGATGCCTTTTGTGACATTTTGCTGACACAAACCCAATGTGTTCCACCATAACGCCTGGATCCGTTTCCACAGTAATGCCACCTCCCCATTTATTTCCATTTTGTCTTTCTGTGCTTCTTAATTGTCTGCATTTGTCACTACTGACTTTTGTCTTATTGATTTAAGGGGACCTTCCCTCTACTCTATCAAGGACACACATATACTGTGACTGAATTACTCCAAATTAAATGACCTCTCTGGAGAAAATGATCGAAGGCTCTAGTTAAAAACCGTAAAAGGTGCAAACTGGAGATACGTCCCACCCCAAGGCAGGAAAATTATGTACTTACTCTCTGTCTATGACCAGACAGGTTACCGCTTCAGCCGCAATGACATTGGCTGTTCTGACATCCTCCCTGAAAGAAAAAGATAATTTTCTTATTTTCATGACAATATTTTTGTTTCCAAATGTAATGCATTCTCAAAGCGCTTCAAGAATAGATTTCTGGGTTTCACAGCTTTTCCCTATATTGGTTTGATGTTCATCAACCATACGTGCTTCAAGCACACAAAAGTTGAAAACCACACATGAGCAGAAAAAGAGAAACAGGTTGCCCTTGGAAATAAGAGCCATGCATCAGCCCGTGCTTTTCATCTGTTTTTGGCAAGGTCTTGTTTCTTACTATGCACATTTGTGCACACAGTTTTGTCAATATATTTGCATAGGTTTATTTAGGAGCATTTGGACTACTACTCATGTCCTTCTCCTCGTAAAACTGCATAATATCACAATGTTGGAACATGAAGCATCCAGCTAAGTAGGACATCAGCTCTGCTACTCAGAGGAGGTACAACATAAGGGTAGGCTACAGGACTCACTGTGCATCTGCTATCTGAGCACAGAGGAGGCTGGGACTGTGCCTATAAAAGGGGCCTGATTAGGACAGAGCTTTTGAAAGGTTTTGGCATTAAAACATTGCACTTGTAGTCTTCACCAGCTTTGCAGAAATTAAAAACAATGCATTTAGGTTATTTATATATTTCACAACCAAATGCTTTGTGTTCTCCCTTGCCTTGACCCACTGAGAATTTGGCTGTGGCCAGCCCAAGCTGTAAACTACAAAGTTAATTCATTCTAATCAGACCAATTTGGGCTGTAGAGATGTCGTTGCATTTTCTGTGTTGACCAAAGAAATGCCCAGGATTCAGAGTTTCTGGTTTATTCACATCCACTCCAAAACTTTCCATGAATAAAGGGTAAGTGGAAAATAAGATTCTAAAATGCTGTTAGAAATAAAAGTTCCCCTGTTTAAAGACTGGAGGTATTAAAGCAGTAACATAGTTAAAAGCATAGTGTATGTGCACTCACACTCTCCCTTTAAGGTAATCATTACTTAACTTTAATTACTTTTTGAGTTATCTTTAATATCTTTAAAGTAGATCAAGCAGAAATACAAATGAAAGAATCATTAATGCTCAAGCCTATATTTGAATGCTGTCTTTGAGTCAATTTTCAATGAAATTAAGTGTGCATTAGTGTTAATTTATCCACACTGATAAACAAAATTATGGTAATTTAAAGCAAGTAGAAAGAAGTAGCCAAATAGCAGTAGACAGTTATCTCTATTAACTTCTAAAACTTCAGTAAATATAGAGAAGATATGGAATGATAATATTTAATATCCTTTTAAGTTGCTGTAGCCAACATTTGCCAGTGTATTAATACAAGTATGCATATATACAAGTACGCAAACTTTTTGCCTTTTCATTAATTCCAGTTAAAACTGAACATATTTGCCCCATTATCTCAGATGCCTTTCTTCCACAAAAAGACTATTTATACCTTTATATTTACAGATTATAGCCATAATTACAGTTACTATATTATAGCTGTATGATGACAGACAAGTAAAAAGCAGCTCTCGGTGGCTTCAGTTCAAACATTTCAAATAAACCTTAACATTAGAGATAAAAATGCAAAAGTAACTGTCACAGTTTTCACTGTCTTGCACGTAATACATCCTTTTAATCAGCATGAAAGTAATGGAGAAGGAAGACGCTTTCCCGGAGGATGCCTCACTCCCACAACCACATCAACCAGGGGGACAGCAGGGGTTTGTAGTACTGAATGCTACACAATGCTGAGGTTTGCCTATGTTCTGCATGAGTAGAAATAACTGATAAATCAGGAAAAAGAACCTTTTTCTTTTAAGTGAATCATAAAGTGTCTCATACATGAAGTGTTAAATCTAGAAATCAGTGTATTTGACTATCTACAAAGCCATCCTGTGCATCCTTGCCTACAAACCCCTCCTCCTCCACCCGCTGCAGGGCCCTCGTCCTGCAAATCCCACATGAAGAGACCAACAGGGGAAAGCAGCCTTCTGTTTCCAAGGTCTAAATCAATTGTAAATGGGTTCATGAACCTTGCGTACACTCTGGTTAGGGTGTGTTTAGCAATCAGGCAGCAAGCAGGATGAAAAATCTCATCAAGTTTCTAAAAAACAAAGGAAAAAAATAGACGTCTTTTCAGTTCTATACAAATGTTAAACCTTTACATGCATCAGCTGTGAAACTCAAGACATGCTCAGCCTTCCAAACACTGCCAGCACCTCACATACACTTAAAATGACAAACGCACCTACGGCCACGACACCGATCTACGAATTAACCTCAGTCACCTTCATGCAAAACAAATTGTCAGTCAATGTTTTAAAAGGGAATAGTCTGACAGGGGACTCCCAGCTACAGCATGGGGCATTTAATGCAAAAGTAGCTATTGAAAGTGCACGGCATTAAATGCAGCAAGTAATTACTTGAAGTTCGTGACATTAAATGCAACAAGTAGTTATTAGAAGTGCAAGGCATTAGATGCAACAGTAATTATTTGTAGCACATGGCATTAAAAGCAACAAATAATTGTTAGAGATGCACAGCACTAAATGCAGAAGTTACTACTAGAAGTACAGGACACTAAATGCAACAAGGAATTCTTTTAAGTGCATGGCACTAAACTCAAAAGCCGTAATTGGAAGTGCAAGGAATTAAATGCAACAGTAATTATCAATAGCAGATGGCATTAAATGCAACAAGTATTAGACATGCCCAGCAGTAAATGCAGAAGTAGTTAACTGAAATGTGTGGCATTAAGTACAACTAGTAATTATTTCAAGTGCATGGCACTAAATGCAAAAGCAGTTATTCGAAGTGCAGTGTATTATGCAATGAGTAATTATTAGAAGTGCACAGCACTAAATGCAAAAGTAGTTAATTGAAATGCATGGCATTAAATACAATAAGCAATTATTGGGATTGCACACCATTAAATGACACAAGTAATCATGTGAAAGCCTTGCTTGCCAGCACTGACTCGGACACTCTCTGGACTTCATCGCAGGAGTACTCATCGCTGCTCCCGGAGAAACAGCGCTCTTCATCAGAGAACTCGCCTTCACTCTCTGAATACTCCATTGCTACTTTTTGACTCCACCACCATTTCCTCCTGGACAAATGCCTGCTTCCTGCCAGCCTGTTCCTAGATTTTTGTTCTCCAGGTCAGCTCTGGGATTTTACAGCCCCTCCAGCTTCAAACTTCGGGACTTGGAGCAACGTCACAGCTGCTGGGGGTGCCTCTGGGGTGCAGCATTGGGAAATACAAGCAGAAAGTATTTTGGAGCCACAGAGAGGTGCAAGGCTGCACATGAGCGGGCACAGCTCCTGCCCTGGACACGTGCTAGAAAACCCACTCCTTAACCCTACAGTGGAATTAAGTGTTACCCACATTCCTAAAGCTGTTCCGCTGTGTGTGATCAGATCACTGTAAACATGAGGGGATTATTTTAAGAGATGGAATGCATGTATCTATTTTTCTGGTTGTAATTTGTCACCCAGTTCACCAAATATAACTTGTAAAGTTTCAACAATTCTGCTCTTGATACGCTGCCAACAACTTAATTGACGAATTGTGAGGTTTTTTTAACCATTTCCAGGAACTTTTCTGATAAAAGTGTATTGATCCCACTGTTTATAAAGCTGTGTTGGAAAATGGAAATATGAAAAATACAGGCAGTTTTAATCAGACATAAGATAAGCCTCTGTTCCCTGATTTTACCTTAGGCTGTAATACTTTGTCTTAGGTTTAAAAATCTTTGAGATGATTCCTGCTTTACTCCTTTTTTACCTTCCTACATCCCCTAACTCATCAAAGTCCTGCTCCAACACTGGCTCTCACAACTCCTGCCACACCTAATCCCTTAATAATGTTGATATTACTCTTCAAATAAATGGAAACTAAATTTGGGTGATTTAATTTAAAAATATACCATTATATCTGCTCCTCAGACTACCCAATAAAGATAATTCTTATGTCCCATGCAAAAGTCACGGTATAACTGCAAAATACCCAACAAGATAATAAGGGGAAATAGAGATGCTGGGTGTTGTGGTTTAACCCAGCAGGCAGCTGAACACCACGCAGTCAGTCGGTC
The DNA here is from genome assembly GCF_000695765.1 of Mesitornis unicolor. Classification (NCBI taxonomy): domain Eukaryota; kingdom Metazoa; phylum Chordata; class Aves; order Mesitornithiformes; family Mesitornithidae; genus Mesitornis; species Mesitornis unicolor. The sequence continues at coordinate 33,233 of NW_010173950.1, forward strand.
ACTGCCTCTCTCCCTGTGTTGTCATCATAACACATCTGAGCCAAGGATTAAATGTTGCATGAGAAATTGCAAAGGGCAATTCCACGAGTAGAATCGTGTGTGGTTATACCAAGAAACTTTAATACCATCAGGGTGTGTTGTGATTCATAGTGAGCCAAAGGTTACATACTTAGACTGACTAATTCCTGTACCACTTCACTCTTTGACCTATTATTGATTGTAAAGAGAGTTTGTCTTGTTTTAAAGATCTGAGAATAACCAGTTGCACAGCATCAGTTCAGTAAGCTGTGTGAGACCCATCAGATGGAATACATTGACTAAAATACCAGCTCATTCTGGAGACATGAATTCTTCTGTTGGCTTTGCAACAGAGTCCTTGGCAGGGACAGAATGGGAGGAGAAAGACTGGAAAACTCATGGGTTGAGATAAAAACAGACAAAACCAGTAACAACAAGAAAACACATAAAGTTATACTCAGCTTACACAGAAGTTTCAAGCTGTGTGCTTCCAGCAGTGAATACTAGATAAGTCGACAAACACTGCAAGCCCAACAACTCCAGAGAAAGCAGGGGAGTAGGAAGACTCAGGAGCAGAATGATGGGCAAAATCCTCCAAGGATACAGCCATCGAGGAAAGAGATGGCAACCTCAGTAAACTCCCCAATTTATAGTGAGTGTGATGTTTATGGTGTAGAAAAATCTCTGTTGGCTAGTGCAGTCAGCTGCCTTGAAAGCTCCTGGCTTTTGCTCCTCCCAGTTTCTGCACCTGGCTAACTCAAAACTGCTAAAGACCTTGATCACTGAATACTAGTGTTGGCCAAAAACTAAAACAAAGTGTCTTATCAACTTTTGTTTCCACTAAAATGAGTACTGCAGTTTTTGCAAAATGCAGCTTTCCTGAATAGAAAACTGATTCTATGATTCTATCCCAGCACAAACCAGGACATGTAGGTTTTGAGCTATTACTACTAAATTCAAGTTAATAACTGATTTTTCCCATTTTTTTTTTCTGAAACCTACTTCCAACATGCCTTGTCCTAAATACATTAAATTGACCTCATTAAAAATATCGTAACAAGGTCAAGCATACAGTGCCAGAAAATGGTAAAATGGATTAAAGAACTCGAGTAACAGCAAATTAGGAACAGCTGAATCATCTTCCTGGGGCAAATTTTTAAAACCCACCAGGGAATACCTAATTTTTTCTTTCTATCTTTTCTTTGAAAACCCTCATTAACACCGTTCTCCAGTTTAAATGACCTAAACGCTCATTTCCACAAGTCCCATAGGACTTGAGCTTTCTACCATAGATCTCTCCTAGCCAGCAGAGCAGCCATCAAGGACCAGACGCCGACCCATTGGTGGCTGGTCAAGGTCCTTCAGTTACTTGGTCAAAGAAAAACAGGTTGTCATCATCATTTTTAGAGAAATAAATTTAAAAAACCCAACAATCCTAAATATACATTTTGGGATACTGCTACAGCCAATAATCCTTTGGCAGCCTATGAGCCTATTTAGGTAGGATGGCCATCGCTTTTCCCAGGAAACACAGTGTGATCAAGATAGGTGTCACCTGTAGGAAATTTTACCTGAAACATTAGGACTATCTTTCTAAATGATGAGATCATCTAACACACGTGGAACCAAAAATGTGATTTTACGGTACTCAATTGGTGTAGTCTGTGCCACTATGCACCATCTTTCCTACTTTTTCTCGGTAGCCATCGCTGGAGTCAAGTCAATACAGACCTACAGAAGGCCGATATGGTCCATTGAGAGTGATGGTGTAAGCCACGATCTGTCTCAGCTACCTGGATCTACTGACTGATTTCCATAGGGGAAAACACCCCTGGGAGACTGATGTTTAGTTTCTCGACACTTAAGCTTTCTGAGAACACAACAACCATTTGCCATTGGTTTTGACTATAAAAAGATATCACTGGATTTAAAAAATACAACATGGTCTATTAAACTTCTAAAAATTTTAATTAAAACCCTCTAAAATGTGCAACTTGAAAAAGCTTCACTTGAAGAGAGTTATGCTTTTTAATAAAACCTATCAAAATTCTCATGGGCATTAAAATCACACCTTCTATAAAGGGAATGAAATACAATAGGAAAGAGATTTTGCTTCAAGGTACCCCAATTTGAAGGTGTGAATAAAAATGCACACACCACCACCTGCGCTCCTGTGCCATTGAGGCTATATGGCTACTGAGAAGAGGAAACATTACTTACAGAGCTACGTTTCAGTTCGTTCAGATAAAATGGGCTAAGAAAGCTATTTTACAGGCTTTTTTATTAAATATAAGCAAATTGTATGACTCTCCAAATAGGCTAGAAAATGTACCAGCCCCTTCTAAGAATTTCTTTTCTGTTTGTGAGCATATCATTAGTACTTACTTACTGTTTCTAAAATACATTTACACTCCCAGTGGCTCCAGCTGAAAGGTTTAAGCCCTGGCAAGGATTGCACAATAAGGTCTGCAAAAAAGATCCCTTCTTGATAACTCTTTTTAATATTTATGAAGTTAAGGACTCAGAGATAGTGAACAGGTCTTTCGAGGCTCTGTTCATCAAAAAAAATCCGCTCTGTTCTTACTGTCCTTACTGTAGTGACACTTCTAAAAGCAAATGAAACTCCCAACAACTGCTGCTAAGATTATGTCAAGCTTTAACTAAAAACTTCTTTCAACAAGTCACGATGTGCTGGGATCATTTCAGGATGCTATGTGAAGTCTGACAAATATTTTGTGCCTCGTATGAATGAGGGATGTTATTTCATGAAAAGGGAAACTCCTGGAGGGCTTCTCTTTTTTTGCAGTTTCATGAAGGATAGAAAATCAAGTGCAGTTTACCTAAAATACAGTTTATCTTTGTATTAAAGTAAATGTCCTAATTAAAAAAGATATATATAATTTTTCCTATCACTGTAAGTATTTGTAACAACCACTGTTACAAACACTGCACTGGACTGTGACTGCTTCCCTGTGTGCCTGCAGCCCAGCTTTGAACAAGCCAGTTCACTATCTGATTCCTACATCCCAGTATTATTCCATATAGACATATATTTCTAGATAGATTAGTATTTCCTGTATTTCACTATATTCTTAAATTTCACTATCTGATTCCTGCCTTACAATTAGAAAAATGCTTTAATTTGCTGTGTAATCCCTTTGGTCTACAGACAGAAGAAACTACCTAAGAGATGTCTGCTGTTGTTTTAATTGGATTATAAATCTGACATAGTGACACTGCTGAATTAGCAAGCGTTACATTGTCAGACTACCCATGCTGATATCAGTAGATGTAATGCAGATAAATATTGCAAAAACTAGTATTAATTAAAGCATAAACACTATTACAAGCACTATCATATACAACATGATAATATTACACCCACTTCTGCCCCTTGGAAGTGAACGGAGAGATACAGAGGACAAAAAACATTGATAACACAAAGACTTTCTGCTGCATTTTTAAAAGCTGGGGTAAAATCAGCCTCTGCTAGCCACCTTCACATTTATATACGTTATCATAGGCTGCCAGCGATTTAGAAACCACTGGAGGTACCTACTCTTTTGAGAGTCAGCACAAGGATTATCCCCTTGCTGCGAGGCATAGTCAGGTCCTGCTACCAACTCCTGTCTGCAAGTAAATTGTGGCTGCAACAATATGATAGGGTTATGAACCACACAGGTCACAGAGCTAATAAAGACATAACTCAATTAACTTCATTGTACACTTTTGGCATATCCTCATCTTATTTAACCCATAATTGACAATTGCAGACTACTCAGGAAATAATCTATGATCTCTGCTACAACTAATGTAACCCACAAGCACTGTTTCTGACTGGTAAGCTGCTAATTTGCCATTACTTATGAAAACAGCTATATTAGAACCAAATCAAACTGCAATCCCAGAGTTAAAGTAACTCGATACATCTATTACACATGAACAAGATCAACACCGCGCTTATGCAATGGCAATTTAAACCACAGGCTAGAGGTTTCCATAGTCATGGCTACACCACAAAAGCATCTAATGTATATGATAATATCTGTAATCATATTTTATAGGTGAGTAACCCAATGCACGAGGAGCTTTAGGTGACGGGGCAGCAATTAGCCTTGGTGCTACCAGAATGGGCAGCTGGCTTCCGTTCAAGACTTAACAAGTCTGTGTCCATCTGGTCTCTCTTCACTGGGTTGGCAGGGCTCAGGTTATCCCTTAACTGTGCCACTTCAATACTCTGCCAGCCCTACTATCCGTAACCACTCTACCCCCAAACCCTACAACAACACAGGAGAGTCTTCAAAGCAGAAGCTTCTTACAGGCTGTGGTCCTGACATAGCTGGATTTTTTTCCCCTCCCTTCAAGTGTTTCTATGACTGCTATGTTCTTTTCCTTTGCTTGGCTTCTTCATGCATTGAGAGCCCTGGGACATACACCCTTCGTTATGCTGAAGAGATAAGCTATATATTAGTTTATAGAAAACCACATCTCATCACAAGGATGGCTGGCCTCTCTGCAAACAACAAGAGGCTCTTTCAGTTAAGAACACTTTATTGTGAATTCATTACTCTTTTTTTTCTTAAGAAGAACTATATTTTAAACAATGCTCTTGTTAAATTCCTAAGCACTGAGAAGGAGGGAAGGTGAGTTGTAATGAGATTACAGCTTCTCCTTTCTGGATGTCAGCAGTAGGATTCAGACGACAAGCTGTTGGAGCTATTTTTTCACTGCCACTTGTTCTTGGCTGACAATGCCAGTCTCCATCACTAAGGCTTTCTTCCTGAGTACCAATTTCAGGTCACAGCCCAATGTTCCCCAAGGTCTTAACAGTCCATTTGAAGACCACAAGAAGGCAGAAGTGAATTTTCATTTCCAGCTCAGTTCTATTTGCAATTACAAATTGAATTGCAATAATAAATTGAAATGCCAGTAATTCAATCTTAACAGGGGATTTTTTGTGAAGACATCAGGTCTCTGGTGCCGGGAGTTCCTGCAAGGTCAGTTCCTTCCTTGCCAAGCTTTTTACTTTCCTATTCACTGCCTTGAAGAATTTTATGAACCGTCTTAATTTTTACATAATGATACCCATCAGGACCACAAGAATCTATGCTAGATCTGGGGATTTATGACTGTCTTGCATTTACTTTTAGTACCAAACTTTGCACATCACGGTGGTAAGACTCAATTCTATAGACCAGTGCCAGAAATGGTCTCTTCGTATTGCCAGCTTATGTGACATGGATGCAAGTTAGATTAAATCACCTTGTCTCAGAATAAATGTAAATGTCCTACATTTAGAGATATAAAATAAATATTTCCAGTTTAACTTCTACAAACAGAAGTTAATGTTTCCTGCATCTACACAAGGATTTCAGATATATTAGTCTGTATATTTTTCTGCCTTATGACCTTAAAGAACAAAACCATACTTATTTGAAACCTTTTAATTTCCTTCCCAGAAGTGCTCATTTTAATGTTTTAAAAAGAGATTTGCATGGTAGCAGGCTTTCGCATGCTTACTAAGCAGCATCACTCCAGCCTTTGCTGAAACCACCATTGGTGTCTCCAGTTTCAGTATTCAATACCTGTCACAACCACGAAGATCTTGTGCAATATGTTGACCACGATAGATGAAAGTGAAAGCAAATCAACCCAAATTTCTTCTGGAGCTAATTATATACCAATAGTTTATGGGTCAAACCACTTAAAGTATCAGAAAAACATACGTTTAGCATACAGTTTTGTTTGGGTTTTTCTGGCTGCTTGGAAGCAGTCGCTGCAGAAGCGACATCCCAGTTTGGCCCATGTAGGCAACTAGAGTCAATCCTGTGAAAAGGGAGCTCTCTGCCTTGCAGACAGATTCTATGACAAAATTTACTTGCAGATTTACAACTACCAAGTCTTAAGTTGGCGAAGACATCACATCTCACTGTCTTCCACCATGTGTGACGTGGCGGGGTCCACTGACAGTGGTCAGAGCTGTTGACAGGCCTCCAGGAGCATGGTTCCAACGACCAAGATGGCAATGTTTAGAAATCAACCTCTACTGATGAGGAAACCATTTCCAGTGGACCCACTCCACCAGCAGCATGCCCAGTACTTCTCACAGAAATCACTCAATAAGATTTATTTGATTTAGTACAGTGTTTTCAGAAGACCAAAAAGACGGAGAAAAGCAAATGCTGCTGTCTACAGGAATTTTTCATAGGTAAAATGTGACTTCGGTTTAGTATGGATGAAATGAAAGACTAAAGCGGAATTTGAGTGCCATAGCGCTGACACTAGGACGATAATACCTACTTGCTTGCCAAAACTATTAATGATTTAAACCAATTATTCTTGTAATGTATTCTGAATTATTGTAATGAACTAGTGTCCCACTAGGAAGTAATTAATAATATCCCCTATGCGTAACAACCCAGAGGTATGAAAGGACCAATTTTTCCATTTAAAAAAATTAAAAAGTGCACTAGCATCCTACCACACACATCACATTACTATTTTAATCAGCCAGTGGGTGACAAGAGTGTCTTTAGGATATACTGAATGTTAATTATCACATTGAAGGATAGTTCAATTAAATCTTGGGCAAATCAGAGTAGTTCCAGTGCATAAGTTCCATATGCATAAGATATGTATCTACCAGTCTTTGTTCATACATCTACATATGCATATTATTTTTGCTTTTCTGAGTCTTTTTACTTTATTGGTAACACTAATAGGCTCTTATTGAAGGATTTTGAAGAGAAATAAAAAGTAGCAAACCACACAGTTTTGCAAAGAGTACTTGCAGAGAAGAATTTGGCATACAGAGCCACATGAAACGGTCTTTGACCCATTTTCTTCATGAAGAACTCGACAGCTGCACTTTAGCATATTATTTAATAAGTCACTGGAGAGAAACACAAACAGGGAATAGAAAAATAGTCAAACTCTCTCAAATCATTACTTGGTTTTGGGATATATTGGTATTTTAACCTTGTTAAAGAATCAAAGAGTTTGGAGGAAACAAAGTCATATTATTAGTAAACCAATTAACTTTAAAAACATACAAATGAGCAGAATTTCATCCAGTTAAATAGCATGAATAAAATCTGATATCAAAGTCTAGCTAATGAAAGGATATGCTCTTCTGAGTAACTTGTACAGAATTAAACCAATTAAGAACTTGGGGTTTCAGTTTAGTTTTTCCTTGTTTAAACTGTTTAAATCAAGGAAGACTAGTATAATATTTCATTTGAATAAAATCACAGGAATTTGTTACGTCTGATTCTTTACAGCCAAACTGCTGTCAGAAAAGAGCTGGTGTTAACAAAGATGGGATCTGCTGAAGCAGAGAAGAAACCAAACTCTCACACCTCTCTTGTTGTGGCTGCGACATGAAACAAAAAGTGCACAAAATAGCTTTTAATTTTTCAAAGAGAAATCGGAAAAGCAATGCAAAAGCTGCTTCTCCAGTTCCGTATTACTGAAAGATGAAGGGGACAGACAGTGATCTACGGATGAGCTACGTGATGCCTCTAAAGCTCAAACCTAAAGGTATCAGTGACCATCTCTGTATGCTCCTCTGGACCTGGGGCAGCAAACATGATGCTTCATTATCTGCAAAAGTGATGAAAGCTCCTTCCCAGTGATTTTATGCATTTTGTTCTAGGGATGGGTGTAGGAACCTACTTATACCTTTATATTTTCCTTTCAAAATTGGACAAAGCCGGCACGAAGGCTTAAAACCTACCAGCAGACAGAGCAAAATAGGCAGATGGAAACAGACAACTAACCTGGATAAGGAACATTTCATTGAGCAAGGAAGGACATGGAGAAAATTGAGGTTCTTCAGCCTTCGCTGAGCATGTATATACCATGCACATATCCTCAGTGAAGCCCACTCCCATGCTCCAACTATTTCAGAAGCTGTCCCATGTCCAAGACCTGCCTCTCATTAGTCCCAACAGCTCCTGCAAGAGACACCTGGGACTAGAAACAGCGAGGGGACTGAGAGAAGATGACATGACCTACAAGTGATGAGTTATTGCTTGACTGCAGACGAGTAAACTAATGAAAGTGTGCCCTAATTAAACCATGTCTCCTGGAGCGTATCCTTTCCCCGCAGACAATTCCATATAAAAGCCATAAACCACCACGGATTATGTCAGGAGGGAACATTTGCAAAGAGTCAGGGCAGTAATTAGCAGAAGTCTGCAATGCTACTGGCAAATGAATTCTAGGAAAGCCTCATCAAAGCTGTCAAACGTGGCCACCTTCATTTTAAACTGTCTGCACATCAGTAACCTGCTTCCTATCAACTGGGTTGCTTGTTTTGTGGTCTGAGCATTGGATGAGACCACGCTCTCTGTGAACACAAGAAACTGTGTTATTATCATAATCTCATAAATGTTATCACACGCTCATAAAGGAAAGAGATAAAATACATGCCAATGACCTTGATGAAATCCAGGAGAGTAGATTTGATCATGTATAATATTATCCAGTAAACTATGCCTACAGAGATGAATAAACATGATCCTTTGGTACAGTCTTAACATCTCACATTATTAAGTTTGCTCATGCAAAACAACCTAGTTTTTCAGCCTAGCTAAATCTGTCATGTAAAGGTTTGCCCCCATGGCAGAGCAGAGAAAACTCAGCTGACTTTGAACATCCAAAATGAGTGTGGGGACAAGTCTTGCTCTGTAGGCACAGGGGTTTTAAGGACACAAATCCAAGCAGCACATATATTGATTAATTTCCTGAACGTAGTGGCTTGCTTTTTTCTTTCTCACAAGCAACAGTTTTCAAATACTCATGCCTGCTTTCCCCTTGTGTTTTTAGAAATGAAAGGGAACTTAAGCATGTATTCAAACATTCTTCACAGTTAGAGAAGCGAAGGAGATGAACTAATATTGGAAAGTACAGCAATAAAGTGTAAATAATTTGGAAACGCCATAGCCATTTGAGAATGCAAATACTGCCAACAAAACTATCACCAAAATCAAAGGTAAACTGAGAACTTCTCCAGCTGTTGGGGAATATCAGCAATAACATTTGTGAAAATTGCTGGGCTTAAGGGACTGACTTAAAGTTCCTTTTCCCATGGTTGACCCATCCCTCTTCAAGCCTTAAGGCTGATATATTCAGAGAAAGGTTGAAGAAAGCACCAAGAATTTTAGATGAGGATTTCAGATGCAAGCTAGGAGAGAAAATCACAACTAGAGCCAACTTTATCACACAGAATCACATAGAATCACAGAATATCAGGAGTTGGAAGGGACCTCGAAAGCTCATCCAGTCCAAGCCCTGCCAGAGCAGGATCACCAGACCAGGTCACACAGGAACACATCCAGGCAGGTTTTGAATGTCTCCAGGACCTTGTGTTTAGAGAAGGAGAAAGAAAGGAGGTTTGAAGCCTTAAGCCTGCAGAAAATCAACTGCTGCAAGAGCTGCGTGCAGGAAAACAGGACCACAGGAAGGAAAGGAGAGGTCCTAGCTACTGCAAGAGGGGCTGGATGGACTCTCAACCAGCCAGATGCCCATCAATGGTGTCGATACGATGGTGAGGCTTTAATAAAGCACATAACTCAGCTGTGGAAAAGGCAGCATGGTCCAGTCTGTCACGTAAGGATCGAGAAACAAAGGGTTAATCCCAGCACTGAGGCTGGGCTCCTGTTTAACCTTCACTCATTGGGCAGCTTGATTCATGAAGAAAGCTTCCATATCCATCCAAGCTGTCACCTTGGGAAAACAACTCATTGTCTACCAGAGTGCTGCAGACTGTCCCAGGAATAAACTTTCATTTAAGTCCTGTCTGCAAGATTTGCAGAATCCCAGCTATGAAGGTTAGAGGGGAACTTGCCAGCACAACTCTCATTCCAGCCATGGGGTCAGACCAGTTCACATGCTGTCCCATACAATTGGCACAGCTGTAATGCATTCCCTGGTTAAATTTGACTTAAAAATGGAAAGCTCGATCCTCAGACAAAGTTTCTGGGGGTCAGTGGTACCATGGTTAAGCCTAACAAGATGTTAGTAAGTCATTAAGCACCTATAAGGAGCACTCCTAAATAATGCTGCATGTAACCACCTGAATCTTTCATATTAAGTAAACAGATACCTTAGGTGAATATCCACATTGACGTTACAAATAAATAACACACTCCATTTCTAAAAATTTGCTTTCAGTCATTTGTTATGGGCGCTAAACTTGAAGGTAACATGAACTTTGCACATCAAGTCCTGCTGCTGTAATGGGAGTGCTGCAGTGTCTTTCAAAAGCTATGCTCAGATTGCGCCTTTGCCTAAAATAAGATTTGACTTTGTTTAGTGATAACACAATCTATTTATTTCTAAATGTTAAAACACTCAGGGTGATATTTCCAGCCAGCTCAGTTGCTCTTCAAGCTCCCCTCTCATGGCCCCAGTGACATCTCATGGGGACAGGGACAGGCTGGGACAACATGTATTTGCTTTAATGCACCAAGTACTTAAAAGCTTAACTGTATCCTTTACATCAACAGTCAATGTAACTTGTTTCATGCTCAGAGACTGTAACTGCAAACGGAGCCACCAGACCCTGATTTGTCATCACCGGTATAAACAATCCCTCTGCCAGATCTTGAAAAGGGGAAAAGATCTGTTCTAAGACTTAAAATTGACGTTAATAATGACTAATTTCAAAGCAGACTGTCAAGAAATAGAAATATATACAGAATGGGAATAGTATGCAGCCTATGAAATGCCTTGTACTTATGGAGGGAAAACTAGGAGAAGAAAAGCAAACCTTGAGACCTAGGGTAGAGATCCTGCACCCACTGCCCAACCTGCTCCAACAATAAAGCCATTTTCAAGAAGGGTGGGCACAGCTTCTCACGTCTCTGGAGAGATTACCAAAGCATTAGCCTAGGTAACGTTTCTTGTTCTGGGTTCACACCTGTATTAGGAATTAATTTGTCATCACCAGTTTAGAGAACACACAAGCACATCTCCCACTGCCAGTGCAGCCAGCACTTGTTTGCCTTCTCTGACAGGCAAACCCACCCAAAGTGAAAAGCTTCCCGCTCTGCAATAAAGCTATGAAAAAAGCTGAAAGCAAGCTTTTAACTAAAAAAACCCTGCAGCCAGGTTGGCATTACTCGTTGAGCAATGCTTTGCAGGTGACAATGCTGATAGTAATTTGTCCAGCCAGATATCATTATAGACCTATGCAGAAATTATTTCTTCCTTCAGTTTACTAGCCAGCTTGGTCCAAACAGTCTAAATGCTTTTTTTCTTCCACTGCAGGACACAGTACCTACATAATCACATCAGGCTTCTGCAGCCGTCTTCAGCTGCTTCCCCACCATCCTCCCCTTAGCTTGGTTTGCTCTTCGAGAGAAAACATCTCCAGATCATAAAACTGCTGTGCTGCTGATGTGCTCCAGGAAAAGGAGCCACTTCTTTAACCAGAAAATACTAAACAAGATTTCTCATTGCATCAACATTTCAGCCTATCTACAGCCCACTGCAATAGTTGCTTCTGTCCCTGGTTCCTGGCAAAATGGCAGGCACGTAGCCCCAAATTCGAGTCCATTTTCTTGGTTGTGAAAGGGGTAGCACTGGAAGTCAAGACTCTGGGTTTTGAAAAGTTCAAGTACCTGCAGAAGTGCTTCTCAAGGAGGTCTACCACTCATGGAACAAGCCGTAGTTTCCTGTAAGGGCACCAAGTTCTCCACTTTAGATTTTGGAAACCAACAGTGAAGCCTTTTGTGTACAATTGATGTTATAGGTCTGCCACAGAAAGAGACTTCAGCCCGTCACCAAGCACATGCCTCAGACAAAAACAAGCAGACAAACAAAAAAAACCTCAAAAATGGGTACTCCGGACTCAAGCAGATTCTCAAACTAAGTGCCACGAAAGAGGACACTGCTATTTGATGTCTTCTTGTCAATTTAAATGAGCATTACTTGAAAGGGGTGATATTAAAATGGTCTTTTAACATTGTGCAGCTCCCAAAAAACGGAATTAAATAGGTATTCATACAGACAAACAGGTAGCTCCAGTCCTATAAATATTTCATCCTTCATTTTGAGTGTGTCCGTGGCAGTTAACTGCATTATTTAGTGGTTGGATGGCCATAACAGAAAATCTGGAGAATAGATGTTCATCACTGGGCTTTGCATCGGTAACAAGCCACTCAGACATTTTCTCTTTTTTTAGTCCCAAAGGAAATACAGTTGATGCCTCTCAGTGGAATTCATGCTCTCCATGAGGCTGCCAAAAGCAGAGGGTCCCATCCAGCTCAGCTGTCTGCATGTACTGTGCAGTGCTGGAGGGGACAGGTGGCAGAGAAGCTTCAGCATGGGATGAACATCCCTTGAAGAGTCACTGTGATCCTGCAAACCTATAGACTACTGACCCCCAAGCAAAATCAAGTGGAACATCCAGCTCTCTGAGGAAAAAAGTCTATAAATTAGAAGGGACATTGATTATTTCACGGTGTTGCAGAAATCAGCAACCCGTCCCATTTTCCTCAAGTGCCAATTTATCTAGTGTTTGTGTCGTGACACAATATTCCTCCTCTTAACTCATAACCTACTGCGCTGCTGTGAGCAAAACTGAGGTCATCAGGATTCTGGGTTTGTTGCATGGAAGAGACAGGCTGTAGCCAGTGACTGAAGGAGAATGTCATGGCTGGGATCATGATGGGCAGGAGAGCTCAGAAAAGGAATCAGGTCGTTGAAGGACAACATGCTGCAGAAGAGTCATCTTAAAAATAGCAAGTCTATAATGGCAAAGACCCTTTTCCCCTGCTGAATAACCTGAATGACATAAATTAAACCCAAAAGTCATTATTAGTTGTTCATAACACTGAATATGAAAATAAAATTAAGAAAATAACAGGTTATAAGAAATGTGTACTAAATGCAAACTTGCATCGACTTCTTCTTCCAAGGATGAAAGCCTAATACTTTATTATGGCCAAATCACAACTGCATTAAAAGCACCAGCTAATTTAAATGGCATTCATTTAAATGAATAAATCAGCATGGAGAATGAAAGCCATGAAAATGCATTATTCTATATTTTTAGAGGCGGAATTATTTAAATATTCTTCTATCAGGAACATTCTACTTTTAAGTATTTCTAAATATTTCTAAATATTAAATATTTCATATTATGATGGCGCATTCTAATGATCACAAAATGACTGGGCACAGCATCCCAACACTGGCTTGCTGTGCATCCTTGCAGAAAAAAAACCCTTGATTTTCTACACATGAAAAATTATAAATTATAGTGATATTATATGGAGTTACAAGCCTAACACAGAAAACCAAATCCATATAAAAAGAAGAAGAGATTTGAAAAAGAGCCACAGCACATCATGCCATATGTAAGTTTATCTGTAAATTAAAACCCTTATAGGGGAAAGCGGCCATTCAGAGAGGTGCCATAAGCAGGCATCATTTTTTGAATGCCATTATGTGCGATGGCACTCGAGGATGTACGTTTAAATGTGTGCATAGCTGTGTAAATGATAAACGAGTTAGGCAAAAAAAAAAATCCATAATAGAGTATTTTGTCCTCTTTTTTTTCTCCCTCAATGATTCCATATTGTTGCAAACCTGCTCTGAGGGTTAGCGAACATGAATTATCTTGTCTCTATCATGAGTAGTTTTGCAGAGCAGCTGGTAGGCTGCAGGTTCACATGCAGCATCCCCAGCAGTAATGCCTACTCCTGTCTCTGTATTTTATGTTTTTCTACAGGAGTCAAGAGAATTATAATTCAATGCTGTATTTTTCAGTTCCACTTAATGCTTACAAACCTGAACAGAGCTAGCGGGAATATTTTGATGGAAGCATTTTCCCAAGAAAATGTGGTATCCTCTGGAAGTCTTCTACCAGGATTTTTTTCTCCTCTCCCTGTTAACACATTTATTTTGGATTATGGATTTTTTTTTTCCCAACTAGAAACATTTGTCATAAACCAACATTTCAGTATTTTGACAAAAGCATAATAATTTTGACATTTTAGAATAAAATGCTTTGAATCAATCGTCAATATTTATTGCTGACAATAACATGTTGACATAAAGGTCTTATTGTTTAACAGTTTAAAAAAACCTAAAATAAATTAGATGGAGATTTCTCCTTTTTTGGTGTGTGGGTTTTTTGGTTGGTTTGATTTGTTTTCTTTTTTCTTTGGTACAGTACAGGCATTGTATGAAAAAAAAACCCAAAACCACAAACAAACAAAAAAACCCCCACCAAAAACATAAAAAAAGGCGAAAGGGAAAGTTTGGAGTATTCAGCCAACACCAGTAGAAGCCTTCGGCCCTTCCAAGCTGTTTCACGTCCTTCAGATGAGAATAGCAAACGGCAACCTCAGGTTTATACTTTTTAAAGCACACAAGAACCACCAGCTCTGACCCTGGGGATCACGTCTATCAGTAACCAGTTGCACTCATCCTGGTTCATGCAGGAGGATAAATCTCCAAATTGTGTTGTTTTAAAACCTTTATAATAAGAAAACATATTTTCATATGAAGGGTGCTTTAGCAGCTTTGTTATCTAATAAAAACCAAGACTATAATGCCTCCGTGGTATTTCCTATGCATTACTTATTTCAGCAGTAGGGTTTCTTTCAAGCTCTAAAATAACACTAAAAAGACATCAGAAAAACTTTTGGCAACATTCACTACAGTAAGTGTAAGCAAATATATTTTTAACTTATAGTTTTATAAACCCCTGTAATTCTGCTTTCCTCCATCTGGCACAATCTTCTTGTCCAATGTTATAGATATATTTAAAACTCAGCAGGAGGAATATTGTGCTTGCTCTGTAGGACTGCATCCTCGAAGGAAAGCAAATACACAGGTTAGTTCCCAGGCTATGATTCAGTTGTAAAAGAGCCAGAACTACTAATAAGCTGCGCTCTTTATAAACCAAAGATTATTAAGACTCAAAACAACCTGATGATTTATTAACTAAATTTGAGTCATGAAGTTGGCTTTAAGCATAACTTCCCTGTAGAAATTGGAGCAACTTTATTTATGTACTATTTGTTAAAAGGGTAGTGAAATATTGAGATTAGTGCTAACTACCTCCTAATGGCTATTTTTCCCCAAAGACATTTTTTGTCTAATAGAGTAAATAAGAACCCAGATATTTGTTTTTTACTCAATAATGAGAATATAACAATAAGAATGACGATAAATCTTAAAAGGCATATCTTGTGCATGGCCCTATTCATACAACTGTCGATATTCCTTCAGTAAATGATGTCTTTTCATGGTTAGGTATTTTCTGTCAACAGGCTTGTGAAAATGCAAAGCAGGCCAGTCAAAACACAGCATGAGGCAGGCGACTGATGAGGCGCAAAAGGCTCCGATTCTGGCATTCACTGATCTTGCTTAAGTACATAATTGTTTGTTTTTCCTTCTTAAGGCAGTGTTTACTGCCGCTCGCCTGCGACACGTTTTGTTCAGTGTTATTACAAAATAAAGCTGCATCTCATTTCCAAGGCAATTGTGCCAAAATTCAAGACATTTGGAAGCGAGGTATTTGACAATGAGGAAAATCAAGCAGCTGAAAAGCCCCAATTCAGCATCTCATTGCTAAACGTGAGCCCTGTTTGAGCTTTTTAAGTGATCGTCTAAACACAGGCAGTGAAAGAGCCTTTCTGTGTATGATTTTTTGTGATTACTCTCCTTAGGGAGCAAATCTGAAATGCTGCATGGCTTTTTGGGAAGGTTCATCAACACCTGCTTGACTAAGTTGTTACCATCTTTCTATATCACCAGCACACGAATTAGTAAAAAAAGAAAATCAAGGAAGACCTCATTAATGTTTATAAATATTTAAAGGGTGAGTGTCACGAGGATGGAGCCAGGCTCTTCTCGGTGACAAACAATGATAAGACAAGGGGTAACGGACACAAACTGGAACACAGGAGGTTCCACTTCAATTGGAGAAGAAACTTCTTCTCAGTGAGGGTGACAGAGCACTGGCCCAGGCTGCCCAGAGAGGTTGTGGAGTCTCCTTCTCTGCAGACATTCAAAACCCGCCTGGACGCCTTCCTGTGTAACCTCATCTGGGTGTTCCTGCTCCGGCAGGGGGATTGGACTGGATGAGCTTTGGAGGTCCCTTCCAATCCCTAATGTTCTGTGATTCTGTGGTTCTGTGATTCTGTGAAAATCAAATTACTGACTGAGCAGCTGTTTGTCAAAATGCAGGATGATACTGCAGTCAGTTAGCTCTAGTTCCAAAGATTTTTAGATAAAAAGTGTGGTTCTTGTAGAGAAAAAGTTGCCCTCAGTTCCAGAGATTTTACCAAGACATTTCAGATGCCAGAAACTGTAAATACAGTAAAGAAAAAAAATCACGTTAAATAGCTTGCTGACACATCTATAGTCTCAGACAACAGTCGTGAGCTCTCTGAAAATCAAGAGGCCAACTGTACATCTGAGAACTTGGAGGCATCTTAGGAGCAGATGGCCCATCTGAAAAAAAAACCCCACAAAGCCAACCCACATTAAACCAGCACTTTTTTCTCATCCTGCACACTTAAACTGTGGAACTAATTGCCACAGAAGGTCGTGAAATTTAAAACCACTTGCACATGTCTGAAAAGTAAATTGACAACCCACCAAGCAACATAAATTCTAAAGCCACCAGCTCTGGTTCAG
>NW_010173950.1:49943-70601 GCF_000695765.1 Mesitornis unicolor
GGGTGCTGTAAAAGCTAGGATGCCAGGCTAGATGAACCTTTGGTTTCACCAAGTGAGACCTCTTCTGTATTCTTACTTAACATAAAAAGTCAAGAAAATCAAATTGTTCCTGTTGGAAAGGAGTAAGGTAACCTTCATCTCTGTAGTTACAATGCAGCACTCACAGGCAGGATGCAGTTAGACGTCTTGTTCCATCTCCCTGGGTCTTTTTCCCCTGGTTTCTTGATATATGTGGTGGCTGAAGTCAACACAGCTTCAAAAAACACCCCAGACTTATTGTTGCTCAGTGACAAAGGCACAGCTACGTTTCAGTGAGTTAGAGCACACCTAACACTGCCGGGGCAAACCTGCCAGCTCATTTTAAACGGCTTTGGATGAGTCCCTTAACTGGGAGACTCCTCCCTGCCAGGGAACTTCCCAGAGCATCAAGAGCCTTTGGCAACCAGTTGAAATTGCTCACTGCAAGCTCCCACACAAGCCAATGCAATATTAGCTTGTGTTTGATGAAGAAATAAAGAGCGAAGAATGCATACTTGGAGAAAGTGAAGCAACTACATTAGTGATCAATACATGCTTGCAATAATGTAATTAAACAAATTGCATAGGCCCTGATGAAGACTTCATCATTTGCTTTTCAAAAGCAGTATCATAAAGCATCTTCTGTGCTAGAGAGATGCCCTGTCTAAGGACTTTGAGAGTAGGGCACCCAAACACCAGAAGACAGCCTGGACAGGACAGAGAGACATTTTAGTAGCATTTAATTACTGCTGTGGTGTGCCCTTAGGAGATCAATCAGACCAAAGGTCCACTCAGCCCCCTCTCCTGACCTGAGATGGGACCAGATGCCTGCAGGAAGAAAGACAACCCCACAGAGAACCGTATGGTGACACCATCTCGGTGTCATTTTGCCTCCTTGCTTCCAGCTGTCCATGCTTTTGAGCTTTTAGCCTCCAAAGCTTCTGGGAGGGTTTTGTTTCAGGGGTTTGTCAATGGCTTTTCCAAATCCTTTAAAAGCTTCTGGTGTTCTGTCTCAGGGCAATGGGTCAAAACCCATCAGCAGTCACTCCCTGCTCTCACCTCTTAGGTCTTGCCTGGTTTAATGGGCAAGGATCTGCGTGGGGAGGCGAAGACTGTGGGAAATACAGCCATAACAGCTGAAATACCTCTTAAGATCACCCAATGCTTGTAAAAAATGTAAAAAGCAGCTGATGTAATAGATGAAATAACTTCCAACCGGTCCTTGGAGGCCATGTGTTGCACCCAAGTTCCACGAGCTACACACACAGTGCTGCAGGTACCAGGCAGAAGGGCTACAAAACAGCCAGGAATTAAAGAAAGCCCCATCATTTAGCAACACGGATGATAAAAAGTGCTTCCCAACTTGCTCCCTCCTATAAGCCAAAGTTAAAAGTATTTTTTAAATTGTTTTTTAACTTATTCTCCCGTACATCTACATCTGAAGTACTGTTTCAATTTTATAATGACCACCATTATGAGTACACCTGTATCCCCAAGGGGCTCCTGGCTAGAAAACTGCATTGTCCTGAATTGAATTTCTACTCCATGGCTACTTTTTTTTCTTTCTTTTTATTTTTTTAAATCCATTCCTAACTGGATTGAAATGGGAATAGTGAATCTCTTGGCAGCATGTCTCTGGCATGACAAGTGAGCAAGGAATGGCTTCTTTCAAAGGCTGTGAGCAAGAGCGATCACTGTAGGTGGGAACTTCCCATCAACATCCCCACCAGGGTGGCATAGCCCATCTTCCCACCCCTTTCCCATCCCAGATCCTGTTTGCTGTCTTATGCTATAATTTGGCTGCTCTGCAGATCACCCCCCCAACACTCCTTGGTGGCTGGGTGTCTCTTTCCCCGGCACACTAATAGCAACTAACACTTCTCCCTGGAGAAACAGAAATTAAACTGTGTTATCTTATAGGATGTATATACCCTTTTTTTTCCTGTATACATATATGTATATCTTATAATGCCATCCTGAGACAAGATTTCCGTTTGTCACATATATACTTGTGAGACTGCCTTGGAAATCTTTCCTGCTCTGTGTCATAGAGCAATAAATATTTCCAATCCTCTCTCCCATTCTCTTTCCCCAAGAAAATTCAAGAAATTTAGGTTAATAGGTTAGCAGACAATAAGATTTCAGTGGAAGTGCAATATCGTGAACAAGGTGTTCGATGAAGGTGAAATGTGACACATTCACCAAAAAGTTCAGTCGAGGACAGTGAAAAAGCTTTTCTGGACACAAGTGTTCAGGCATGGTGAGGGCTGAGAGAAGTGACAGCGCACTGTGTAAATTAAAACTTGTTAGATAAGTCCCAACAGGTGATTTGTAATAAGCTGAAATCGGTGTGTATCAAATGAAAGGGAAGAACAGCCAGGATACGACAGCAAGGGAGTGTGAAAAATACTCTGGTTTACCGTGAGAATGAAGATCAGTCTGAGAAGCTGCATCAATTTAAAAAATATAAGTTAAAATGAAATAAAAATAAAATCTAAGAATATAAAATAAAAGCCATTCCAATCTGCGCTTTTGCTTTCCAGAACAGCCAAGGCAGCTGTGAAGTGTATGAGGCACTGTGTGTGCATCCTGCAAAACTGAAAATATTTGAAGGTGCCTGCATACAAATCCGTTCTACCATTCACCAAGTCAGAAATTTTCTAAATGCTGAGAGTTGGTCTTACTGCCCCAGCACTTGAATTGAGTAAATAAATTCCTAGAGGCCTTCAGAAGTTATTGGGAGCAACATTTCTGGGAAAAAAAAATAAATGAAACAGTTAAGAAGTAATATTGAAAGGGCAAGAAAGAAGAGAGCAGGGCAGCAAGGTGGGGCACTTAAACAGGTTTCCAGGTTTTGGCAATTAAGTTTTCAATGAAAAATTGAAATTTTAAGTTCTTACATGGGAAAAGGACTACTGTAAAGGTCAGTTTAGCAGTAGAATCATGGCAACTGGACAAACAAACTCAGCGTTAGAGTAGGGAGAAGAGGAGCATGAATGGGACCCCAGCAGCTCTTGCAGCATTCACGGAAATTTAATAAAAGGATTAATTGTGGAGTCTGACTCATAACCCTGCCTGCAACAACCATATATTAAAAAAGAAACAAATCTATAGCATTGCCAATACTTAAATGCCTTATTTATTGATGCCTCATTCTCATCTCAGCCATCAGCTACTGGACTTTTAAAAAGTGTTCGGGATTATATTCAATTCCTACATTAATAAATAAATCTGCAAGCCGATCCACCACACTTCCCAAATTCCCACTCTTTTTCCATATGCTGTGCCCTAAAGCATTCACACTGGCCACGCAGACGTCCTCATCTCCTCAGCCCCACTATGGTTTCGCTCGTGCTCAAGTAAGAATGTTTCACTTTCCCGTAAGCACATCGCAAATCCACGCCTATGTGGATTTAATATCATAGGATCACAGAATGGTTAGAGTTGAAAGAGATCTTAAAGAACATCTAGTTCCAACTCACCTGCTATGGGCAAGGACACCTTCCCCTAGACCAGGTTGCCCAAAGCCTCATCCAATCTGGCCTTGAACACTTCCAGAGCAACTTCCCTGGGCAACCTGTGCCAGTGTCTCACCACTCTCCTAGTGAAGACTTTCTTTCTACTGTCCAGTTTAAATCTACCTTCTTCCAGTTTGAAGCTATTCCCCCTCATCCCATCACTACATTCCCTTGTAAAAAGTCCATTCCCAGCTTTCCTTCAGGTACTGGAAGGCCACAATAAGGTCTCCCTGGAGCCTTCTCTTCTCCAGGCTGAACAACTTCAACTCTCTCAGCCAGTTTTCATAGGAGAGGTTCTCCAGGCCTTGGATCATCTTCATGGCTCTCCTCTGGACCCGTTCTAACTCATCCATGTCCTTCTTGTGCTGGGGGCACCAAAACTGCACGCAGTACTCCAGGCGGGATCTCATGGGAGCAGAGGGGAAGAATCATCTCCCTCGACCTGCTGGCCACATTTCTTTTGAGTCGCAAGTGCACATTGCTGGCCCATGTTGACCTTTTAATCAACCAACAATCCCAAACTCCTTTCCTCAGGGCTGCTCTCAATCCATTCTCCACCCAGTCTGTATTCATGCTTGGGATTGCCCTGACACAGATACAGGAACTTGCACCTGGTGTTGTTGAGCTTCATGAGGTTGGCATAAGACCACCTCTCCAGCCTGTCCAGGTCCCTCTGGATGGCGTTCCTCCCCTACAGCATGTCAACTGCACCACCACCCAGCTTGGTGTCATCCAGAAGCCTGCTGAGGGTGCACTCAATCCCACTGTCCATGTTGCTGACAAAGATGTTGAACAGCACTGGTCCAAGTACTGATCTCTGACGAATGCCACTCGTCACTGGCCTCCATTTGGACATTGAGCCATTGGCCACCACTCTTTGAGAGCGGCCATCCAGCCAATTCCTTATCCACTGAGTGGTCCATCCATCAAATCCATGACTTAACAATTTAGAGGTCAGGATGTCATGTGGGACAGTGTCAAATGCTTTGCTCAAGTCCAGGTAGATGATGTTGGTTGCTCTTTCCTTGTCCACTGATGCTGTAATCCTGTCATAAAAGGCCACCGAATTTGTCAGGCATTATTTGCCCTTGGTGAAGCCACGTTGACTGTCATTAACCACCTCGTCATTTTTCATGTGCCCTAGCAGAGCCTCCAGGAGGATCTGCTCCATGATCTCGCTAGGCACAGAGATGAGACAGATTATCTTCAATTGTGTTGATTTATAAACTCACAGTGGAAAACTGAATAAATGTAATTATTTCCAAACACAGCTCACACGGACAAACAAGCAAACTAAGCTGCTTTCAAATAAAACTGTTTCCATAACCTGTTTTGGCCCACCAGTGTCTCCCAATCACACCGAAGGAGCTACAACATCCTACGCTCCTTTCAAAGACAACAGCCTAGAAATACAGCAAAAAAAAAGTCATAAAACAAGCTGTTGTTTTCATCTGACTGTGTGGAAAATATCTTTGTTAAAGCTGTTTAATATATTTGTGAACATTTAAATAAACACTTGGTGTCTATATTTCCATTACTTTTTTCAGTGTGATGCACTCCCAGCATTTATACTTATACACAGACACATAAAATAGATTGTACGTACATTGTGGAGACCAGGGTAAGCCCTATCTCAGCTTCAACCTGGGCTGCTCTCCCAAATTCTTCCTCTCTTACCCAGGAGACTTGAGGTTGCTGAGTGTTTAGGTATCCCCTCTTTTAAAAGCCAATGGACTCAACAGAAAATCCCAGCTATTGCACCTCAAGAGTTGGCCAGATTGGATCAAGAGACCAAACTAGAAATATGTCTTTCAAAATCCCAAGATGGGCTTCATTACCGCCTCTCCAAAACATCAGCCCTCTGCCATGTGCCACTTTTGCCCCACGGTCTGAAGCCCCTCCTGGATCCCAAAACTAGGTGAAAGCCTGAAACAATAGCACTATATAAATGCAATACATGATGTGATCTACAATGTAACAGTAAGGAAGCAACGGCTCGAACCGTCCCTTTTTTGAGCTAGCTTACGGGAAACACAATTTCTGAAGATCTTCCTAAAGATTTGCTTTTCTGTCCTTGTTTCTTCCCCCATTGTTCTCTATAAGACTGTCCTCTGCAGACTTAACCATGTTTTCCATCTAATGGGATGGGTGGCCGGCTGTTCCCAAAACATCATCTCTGAAAGAGGATGCGGTGCAGTCCAGACAGATGCTCATGTGCAAGGACTCAGCTGCATGATGCCATCAGGCAGCACTCTGTAACTATTAGCTAGCTTTTGTCTGTGAGCCATAAAGTTGCACTGAGTTGTTTCCCTTTGCTTATGTGAATGGCTATTTCCCTGTTAATAGAAATAATTATTGCAAGCAGCCTTATGAAATGTTTTTTTTCTCATTAAGATAAAAAAAAATAACTGATTGTGAGCACATTGTAAATTATGTATTGCTATACTGCAAATTATACATTTGCTACGTCAACACCAATTAGCCAGGAGGGTAAAAGCACAGCAGACCAGTTGGAAGCCTCGACTATTCCTGTAAGATGATGTGGCTGATCATTTCACGACTGTTCTTCTTTCTGTCTGTGTGCAATGGGATACTGTGAAATAATGTGCGCCATCTGGCGTGAGCGCAAAAACCAGAGTAGTGTATACCATTACCCTATGTCTGTGTCGATACACATATTTCTACGAGAGACTAGATATTAGTTATCTGCCATCTTGCTGTGCAGCATTGTGCTGAATGAACGCTGCAACTATTATTTTATATCATTAAGAAGAAATTGTCTTCTAGTTGTTACTACGTCCTACACACAGGAAAGAACAACATGTAATTTAATAACATGTAATTAAGTGTTAGTACGCAAGACCCGGTGAAGTTTTGAAAAATTAGTCAAAGATGGAAAAGAAAATGCACTAAAAGATTCCATTTTATCTTGAGCTCTCAGCCGTAACTGTGTTTCACATGCATAGTAGAAACATCCTAAAGGTTTCCCAAGCTGCTGAACAGTGATGTCTTACATGTCCTGAAAGATACTCATTTATTAGCAATTTATCAAGCTGTTGGATGCTTTACATGACAATATTTTCATGCTATTAAATTTAAATCTAGCTACAGAACTACTGAGCTTATTAGCAAACTGCAGGTTTGGTACTTCAGGTGTGCTGCCTCCCTAGGAAAAAATATGTAAATATTACGCTTTTATCACATATTGAGAAGATATTCTCAGTTACTAAATCTCCATTTAGTTTCAGAAGATCAAAGTTATTAGGTATTGAATATTTAAATATATGCAGACAATTCTTTATTGTAAATTAGTCTCAGTCTGAGCCAGTTAGGCAAAATACTACAGGTAGGAAATCCCTTCTATTTCCCATATCGGGTCCTCTTCAAAAGATGGTTTGTTTGGCACACTGTTGCCTGTCCTCACTATTAAGAGTGGATGTCACAATACATTTGGTGCTTTTTTAAAAACATACCAGCTCTGAGAAGTCAAGTTTCTGTGAGGCTCTAAACAAATAAAGAAGTATTTCCATCTTATGTGTTTGTGGGGTAAAATTTAAAAATACAGTTGATCTCCACCTTAGCATTAAAACGTAACTGAAATAAGAACATTTATTTAATAACCTTAGGATTTTAAAATTAAGGTATAGATTTGCAGGTAAGACTTGAGTTTTGGGCTGGATACATCTCCCTGGCTGCTAGAAGTGGCACAAAATTTGGGCTTCAAATGTTCTGCTCCCTTCTTTTTGGATGAAGGCTGATTTAGGAGGGATTGAACACATTTTTACAGCATCAAAGAGAAGTGTGGCAGCTCTTCAGCACTGGAATGAATGGTTTGTCCATTAAGATGAATGGGTGCCTCAAATTCCTACCCAAAGTACATGTTTTACTATCCCTATTCCTCTCTATTGAAATATAACATATTTTTGTAATAAACACTTGTTGAATATGGATTTACAGTTTCTCTTCTTTTAGTTCAAAATCATCACCAAAGGAAAATTTTAACATAAAACAGGTCACTCACGTACAATTTCCACCTCCACCAAAATCATACAAACACAGTAAGACAATTAAAAACACCACCACCACCCTGTCTTCAGCTGCCTACCCCCTCAAGAACAGCACAATTATGCTCTTACCATACATGAAAAACACACCAGAGATGTAAAATGTCAAACATCTTGCCCTTCAAATGTATAGTCAGGAAAAACTGCAGATACATGATTTTCTGACGTCTACAGACACAGGAAGATCTGCATTTGACCACTCAACTGCAGAACAAACTTAATTTCCTCATTACTGCTGTTGCAACGTGCAACTCTAAGTGCTAATGCCAAACTCCAAAAGCCTAAACCCACTCCCAATCTCTTTCCAAAGTGCAAAAGCCCTCTCAAGGCTGAAGAAGTCCTTGAATAATTATTTCAGTGTAACACCTACATCGTAAGGGGCACTTACCCTTGAAGGGCTTTTTCTCCAAACCAATCTCCCTTCCCTAGAGTACGGAGAAAGACCGGATCTTCACTGGGGGAGTCTTCGCGAGTAACATTCACCTGTTGAAAAGCCAAAAAACCCCCAACATTTAGAAAACTTTTAATTAACAAATAAAACCTGTTTGTTCAGAGAGGGATTCGTAATCTCCAGGATCTCTCAGAACAAGCTCCGGTCCGTATTCCCTCTGGGAACTATATAATTCTCCACAGTCCTGCACTTTTCCCTCATCAGCAACAACCAGCTATCCAAGAAAATCAGCAGATATTTTCCACTAAGGTACCTATTCTCTTGCAAAATTTCAGAACTTGTGGTTTTTTGAAGGTTTTAACTCCACACATCGAGTTGGCCGCACAAGCACAGTCGTTGCCCATATGGAGTCAGCAACAGAAATAGGTTCCAGATATTTTCTGCGCACCAGAGAAACACAGAACGCAACAGGCTTCTGTTAGCTTTGTTCTGCATGATTTCTTGCTTTGCTAAGTTCACTTAAGAGAAAGAAATAACAAAAATAATCTACATTTAGGTGTAATTGAAATGAGACAGTTTGGAGCATTACAGGATGAAGGATGCTGCTTCTCCTTTTTACTATCTCCCAAATTCAGTGAGGAGATAACTAGCTGGAGCAAAAATTAAGTATTTTCATCGAAGTTTAAAGGAAAACACAATCTCTTTTTCTTTTACTTCTTTATTTTTGCAGCAAAAGAGAAAAACAATTACTGCTGCTGGAAAGCAGACTTTCTACCTACTGCAATTGCATGGGCAGTATAACCTAGCATAAGCCTAAACTGAAGAAGATGGCACCACAACAACAGGAAGATGACTTTACATCTGGGACTGATGATTTCCTATCACTGAGAGGAAATTTATTTTGTGAAACAATTTCAAAGGAAAAACAGTAATTGATCACCTAAACACCCTTGGCTCTCATTTCCCATGCCAGTATGGTATACAAATCCCAGCTGCCATGTAATGATAAAGCCCCTGACATCTTGCTGGGTGCTGAGGATTGCATGATGTACCAAGGATGCAAAGGGCTCCATGAAAGACGTATGTTGCTGATGAAATGGTCCTCTATGAGAAATACTTCTTCCTTTTTGGCTGTTATCAGCGGTAACTCATACCTCTTACAGTACGAGAAAGCAGGCAAAATACAACGCCCTGCTCTCAGTGCACGGTGGGGATCACCTCTCCCAGCATTAACCATCTATAGATTCAGTTGTCCAGACTCTGTCTATGGTTGGTGAAGAGCTACAGGCATTTCAAGAGTCTTGAGTTGTCCAAAATTTAATTGGGATGAGCAACTCTCTGGAGGTGCCTTGTATACATGGGAAAATCTCTCATCTGCTTCAGCTTTTCAAGCTG
Source organism: Mesitornis unicolor (assembly GCF_000695765.1). Classification (NCBI taxonomy): domain Eukaryota; kingdom Metazoa; phylum Chordata; class Aves; order Mesitornithiformes; family Mesitornithidae; genus Mesitornis; species Mesitornis unicolor. Next base: position 59,330 of record NW_010173950.1, read on the forward strand.
TTGAGCTTTATTCAGAACATGTGCAGATGCACTTTCACAAAGCCAGAACCTGGGATGTCAGACACATCCTTTCAGATTTAGAGATATTCCAGTTTAATTTCAGTATTAAATTCACAGTTGTGGCCTGTATCTTCTCCCATCTCCTTTATGGATGGTAATACCAGTGGGTTTGAGTCATTAATGAGTGCTCAGTGTACACTCCACTACACTACACATCTGCGGTGACTCACTGAAGAGCAGATGAGGGCAGGAAACGCATAACAGATCAGTCAGGAAGATTCACAACTGATAAAAAAAAAACAAAAAAACAACCCAAAATTTGACAAACAGAAATTAAATGCAGATTTCTTTTTTTTTTTAAGGGAACATGATGCACAATGGCACAGCACGGCACACGCCATCTCTGGATAAAGGCAAAGTACAGAGCAGGCAGCAGTGTTTAGCAAGCAGACAGGATGAATCTGTTTTCATCCAATGCATTATTCAACAGATTTCTGCACGCAGGGTGTTTTAAACACACTTCTGATTTCTATTCACTTGGACTCACAAAAACACACTACAATAAATAAATTAAATGAGCTCAGGAGTGGGATCAAGTGTAGCGGATGCAGTTGACAGAGAAAAAAGGGGAAAAGGATTTTGCTCCTAAAAGAGAGATCCATGGAGCACAAAAAGGAGCAGAAGTCTTTCTAACATTTCTGAGAGAAGTGCTGGGCTCAGAAACGAAAAACCCTTCTCTCTTCACTTGACTGTCACTACAGGCTCTCTGACATAAAAAGCAAGGCAGAGTTTTTATAAGTAGCTCTCGCTGATAATACTCACGCGATGCTGCTGAATGCAGAAAGTACATGAGGACCCAGGTACATGAGTTGCAGCCAGTATCTTTTTCTGGCTTATTAAGCTGCCTGGGTCAGGCTTGAGCATGAGACTTGGCCCATTATGTGCTTCTGCTTCAGAAAGTCTCAGGCAGCATACATCATACATTTGTTAATTCTATATTTCATGGCTATTTATTCCATGTTTCTCTATTCCTCCTAACCTTGGCTGTATCCTTAGTGCGGGTTAGTTTTTACAACCATTTTGTAGCTCTTTCTTCCCAATATAGGCATTAAAATTAAACATGCTCCAACTCTGTCCATCTTCTATCAGACACTGATATCTCTTTTGCAAATCACAAAGCTTGGAAGGGAAAACTGGGCAGAATTTAACTCTTCCCGTGGGAATTTCTGTCAAGCCATGAGGATGTAGCTGAGGGTCTTGGAAACTCTCAGCAAGGCCATGTGCACTGTTTTATTTTAGCTCCCTTTTTCTGGCATTCAGTTGTCACAGTAAGATAAAGGAGCAAAGGTGGGATAAAGCCAAGGAGTACCTCAAGCGCTCTGGAGAAATGGCCAAGGATATGGGTGACTTTCTTCTCCATGCTGCAGGCAAGGGGTAAGGGCTTGAGGAGAACTGTATGAACCATGCAGGTCAACAACTGGTTGCCCAGCTGGTGCCAACAACAAGGATTTGGTTTTTACAACGAATGGCCTCTCTTTGGAGATCGAGGATTGCTAGGAAGGGATGGAATCCACCTGACCAAGTAGGGCAAAAGCATCACTGTCAACAGGCTGGGCAACATGGCAAAGAGGGCTTCAAACACTCGTCAGGAGAGAGAGGTGCACTCTTCTATTATTTTTGCCCATTAAAAATGATCTGTGTAGAAAGAATGTGAAGTGTGCTTGTCCTTATTCTTGGAGAAGAGGAAAAATTACTTCTGAGTGGAAGGAAGCAAAAGGGCGTTAGGGAACACGATCAAACTTGGGTTTCTGCAGTCCATGATTATCTTAATTTCAGAAATCTGTCCACAATTATCTTATTCATCTGAAAAAGACCATTTTTTTCTTCCAATGAAGACTGAATTCCAGAGATCGAGAGCGGAAGATGACACCAAAAAGCTAGTTTTAGTACTTGAGACCTGACAGCTGCCTTGGGATACAGCCCAACGACATGTACAACATGAAGAGTCGCCGACACTCTTCCTCTATAGATGCCATGGGGGTTTTGCTACCTGCAATTACTCAAGGTCACCGTTAATACGTGCCCTGGTGCTAACGTCAGATCCATGAATCAGGAGGTTGGGGTTGGCCTACTATCCAGCATATTTATCCATTTGTGTTTACATTCAATGTACAACATCTCATCTGCGGTGGGAAATCGCTGTGTATTCCCCTGAGCATCTCCACTCTGCTACATGGAAAGAAGCCAAATGTTTCTAAAGTCTAATAGTATTAGGGCAGCTAAAAAAAAATAAGAGGAAAGGTGCATGGAAGGAAAAAAACTCTAACTATAAAAATCCCATGAGGATTTTATGGGAAAAGAGGTCAAAAAGCATATTTTCCCTGTGAGCAGTGGAACAGAAACTTAGACTTTTTTCATTCCCCAAGCAGAGATCTCATACTTCTCTAGCTTCCGATTATTTCATTTGGAGAAGCTGAGAATTGATAGCCATGGGAACGAAGTCTGGAAGTCAGCCTTGTCAGAGGGATAGCAAGCAAAGAAAAGATTGAGTATCGTAGGGTATACTGCTAAAAAAAATAATAATAAAATTAAAAGAGTTCATTTACCAAGAGACTCAGCAACTGTTTTCAACCCGACAGTGTTCACTGTGAGCACATGTGTAAAACAGCACGAGATCTATTTTTTTTCCCCTTCAGGCCACTCTTTCCTACTGATACGGTGCCAAGAAGTTTAATTAAATGTCAAGTGTTGCAACTTTTGTGCCTCAGGGAGGGGAGAGAGAAAGCTCTGGCTTGCACTGAATTACAAGAGCACATCACCACCGTCGCCATCATCTTGCCCGAGAAGAGTGTCACCTTACCTTCCCTTTGCTGATTATAAAGAAAGTGTCCCCTCGAGCACCTTGTCGGATAATATACTCCCCACTTTCATAATGCGTCTGGGGAAAAAAAAAAGAAGTGAAGATGAACAAACAGCATCAGAGATTGTTATTCAGCACATACTTTGGCAGCTTTGCAAGGTAACACTTGTGGAAACATAACCCTGGCCCAAGTTTATCCCCGTCTGACATTGGCTGTGATTTAAAAATTGTCCTGTGTCAAGGAATGTAACAATTAAAATGAAACCATTTATGGCTTGCCCATTTTTCTTCTTACTGTGCTAGTGCCAGATAAATTATCTTCATGGCCTAAATCCATTTATACTAAGTAAACCAGACAGAGGAATTTTCAACGGAGAATATGGTGCGATAATATGTCTATTGTAAAAATAGTTCTTTTCATTTTTCTTTGTTGGTTTTGGTACTTTTCCATCTTTGCTAGAAAGGGTTTTAGCCAACAAATAATTTTTGCTCTTCTCCTGTTATTATAAGAGTTTAATCTGTCTTTTTTTTTTGCCATGTTTTGTGGAATATTCCTTGCTAAATTTATGTCACAGCTTATCAACACTTGCATCTAAACTTAATAGAATGGCTTCATCCTTTGTACTACCCCATCAAAATCAATATACACATATACATCACCAAAAAAAAAAGCTGCTATGTTCTAACTAAAGACTCTACATTCATACTTAGTCCCCCTAAACCCTGGCATTTTTTTTAGAGATGCTCAAACTCCTGTAAATCAACAAACATCAGCTCAGCGGTGAGCAGGGGCAGGGAAATGCAAAGAGCTTTTAATGAACCAGAATCCCAAAATTTTGATAAGCCTGAAATGTTTTCTTTCAAGGGTATTTTATCGTCCCGTGTTTATTTATCTGTACACTCAGCCATTTTTGGTGCCATGTACAGACTGATAACAGACTTCAACAGGAAAATAAATAGGCAAAAGCTCACGTAAACGCATCTGCTACACCTAAGAAAAACAACTCCTTGGTTTGGGAGCACTTGGCAAATGGGGATATTAACGAAAAGTAGTTTTCCTAGGAAAAATAAAAGATGTCTAAGTGAATTATAACATGGAATTAGGTTAGGTCTTTAAAATCTTTACAGGATGCTGTAGGTGCTTACACTATCCTAAAAAAAATCTGGGTAAATAAAATCAGAAAGTCAAAGCTGTAGGTTAGTAATTATTAATCTTCAGGCTCTCCAGAAGATTAACAAACTAAAAAATAAAGTTCTTTATTAGAATCACAAATAACACATGTTATCATGTCAGCCTTCAGAAAAGGGACCAGAGAAGGTGGTTCAGGAAGACTTCACCTGTGGGTTGCCCTGATCCTGAATGGGCTCTGATAGATCTAAAACCCGCAGCATTTCCCTATTTCCATGGGCCTGAGTAGAAAAGGAGGAAAAAAGCCTGGAGGAGACTGTGGACAGAGTTTTACTTCTTACGTGGGGTGTTTCTGCACAGCAGATTTTGAAGACGCACGTTTTTGAGAATTCAAGTTGAGACTCTTTGAAAGGGCCTGACTTTGTAAGACGCTGGGACCGTACCCTCTCAAGTGGAATCTTGTAGGCACCCAAAAAGCTAATGATGGTAAATACTGGTCGAAAGGTTTCCAGTTTAAGTACGGGCAACCTATAGTCATTAGACATATTAAACTGCTACTGCTTATAATACTTCTGTGCAATTTTCAGCTGATGCTGTCTTATAACTGACTCAACCTCTGGCCAAATAACACATTTAACATGGCAAACCCTTCTGCCTAAAAGGCCATTTCTTGGTCTTAGTCACCAATTACAACTGCACCAACCACTTAGCACTAAGACTCAGTACTGCTGCTGAGTCTGATTCTCACCCGTGAGTCCTCCCAACCACTCCCACCAATGAGTCTTCCCAATCTTCCCACACATCTTCCTTCCCTTCCACCCACAAGGAAAGAAAGGAGAACAAGGATCTTTGAAGGATCTGAAGCTGCCTTTTCAGCAACTTATCTCTACTGTATTATTTTTTTCCTGGGCTCTAATCTCATTCAAATACTGCAAGTCCTTCTTCCAAAATTCAAATCATATTCCAGTCCTTTCATGAGTGCCCAATTGAGCAGAGCTTTCATTTCATTTGACCTTCTCCCCATCAGCAACTCTCTCCATGTCCTTCCTGCAGTTCACATCTCCGTCTTTATGCATTTCAGCCCATTCCCTTCACAGTTAATTCCACCTGGCCTTACCACAATTGTTCTTGCTTGAATCAGCCTGTCCTTCCCCATCCTCTAATGACACTCTGCCTCTTAAATCCTCCTGTTCCAACACAAATCAACTCATCTGTGTGCTTTGCTCTTTTAACCAAATTATTTCTGTCCATTTAGACTGAAAGCATTGTGCAAAGCAGGCTAAGTGCCTAAGTGCTCACTTATGACACATACAAATAAAAATAATTACAAGCCTCTTGCTTTTAGCTGGCCATGTATAAGGTAGCAACGCATTCTCAGGTACATAAGTTACCAGTACACAAGGTGTTCTGAAGAAGCACTCTGGCAAATATTGTGCATATTCATGGTATAGCTGATTCATATTTTAGCAACACAAGATCCATTTCATCTAGAGAAAACCAGTCCAAGAACACTAGGAAAATCAACAATTCCAACAGATTTACAATGGTGCGGTGGCACAAACAAAGCAATAACATTTGAATTGAAATAATAAAAAAAGAAAAGTAGTAAAGCAAGCGGGTTCAATGAATATTTACTAGCTTTAGACTGACCCCACCGCTTCTTCTGGACTTGCATTTGTAAAATTAAATTCCATGGCAGAGCTGTTGGAAGCCAGACTCTGTTGAAGGGGATCCTTCTGATGGAGAGAACAACAATTTGTTGGCATCTTCTTAGATTCTAGCTTCAAAGGCCTGAATCTAACTGGTCAAAGAATTTCCAGAATGCCTTTAAAATGGCTAGTAAGTACTTTTATCTTTGGAATAGTCAGCAAATAAATAAAAAATTATGCAACTAGTGTAACACCCCAGATTTAGGCTTGGAACTTGATTATTTTCAGAATTTTCTCCCAAGAGAAAGGGACTCTGGACAGAACAGAAGCAATATAAAAATTCAGCGATGAAAACTAATTTAGTATCTCAGATAGACTTCACTGAAATCCTAAAAATCTAAGCATCACATAGCTTTTAAAGCATATTTCTTAAGACATAGCTCTTTCAGGCCACGACAGAATTAAAGTAAAACACAGAAATTAATTCCTAGATGGAAGAGTTGACCAGACTGTACAAACTATTCTTACATTATTTTTCTCTCAAGCAGAAAACCAGGGCTGAAAAAAAATCCAGCATAAAAATGGAATGGAGAAAACCCAAAAAGAAAGGCAGGCTGCAGAAATAAAGTCAATAATTACAAGGGTCTTGAGTGTGCAGGGTGGGGGAGAAGGGTTATAAGCCAAGGCATTGAGGTTCCAGTTTGGTCAAGAAAGTCAGCGCTCAGGAAAAAAGCAATGATAAAATTGAGAAATTACTGCTGAGAACACTCATATAGCAGCAAGCTACAAATGTACATTTTGTAAGCTTTGGAAAATGGGGATAAAGGCTCAGCTTCGATGAATTATAAATGTTACAAAATTTAGAGCATTTGTCATGCTAACTAGAATGTTGTTTTACAAAGTAATATCGAGCCCTTAAGGTACTTTGCTACACAGCAAGAGCTGCTTTATCATCTCTTGAATAAACCCCTGCCTTCCTAGTATCTCATTTCCTAAATAATAAAAGTTTTTCCCAGTCTCAACCAGTGGATCCTTAGCAATGCAGGGATATCCATGGGCATGCAGAGTTCAAGCCAAACTTGCAGCCCAAATGTTCACATGTTTATCAGGGGATAGTTAAGTGCTCCAATAAGAGGTTTCATCCTAAGAAAATAAGTGATTAAAAAAGTGACCAAACAAAAGTGTCACCGTTTTTTAACTTTTTTGGCACATTCAACAAATCAAAATGAAAGACTGAAGGTTCCGTTAAACAGAAAATTTTAATTCTTCCATTAATATTAATGGATTTGATTTCAGTACCTGTCCTAAACATGATTTAACTCCAATAAGCATTTAAGTACTTGTAAAATAAAGGTCCCAAGTCTTTCCGGCAGAGCTCAACTCTGAACCAAAAGCCACAGCATTTCATTTGCAGAAAGAATATGTCAGACAGAAGAGAAAAAAAAAATGGGAAAGAAGGGAGGTCCTTCTTCTCAGAGAAAAAAGAGCAGGTCCTTCACCAAAATGTTTTAATAGGAAACAAACTCAAAATATACCTAAACAAAAAAATCACAGAATTGCAGAACCACTGAATGTTAGGAGTTGGAAGGGACCTCGAGAGCTCATCCAGTCCAACCCCTGCCAGAGCAGGATCACCAGACCAGGTCACACAGGAACACGGCCAGGCGGGTTTTGAATGTCTGCAGAGAAGGAGACTCCACAGCCTCTCTGGGCAGCCTGGGCCATGCTCTGGCACCCTCACAGTAAAGAAGTTTTTCCTCATGTTCAGGTTGAACCTCCTGTGCTCCAGCTTGCACCCATTGCCCCTTGTCCTGTCATTGGACATCCCAGAGCAGAGCCTGGCTCCTTCCTCCTGACACTGCCCTTTACAAATTGATAACCATGAATGAGGTCTCCCCTCAGTCTCCTCTGCTCCAAGCTAAAGAGACCCAGCTCCCTCAGCCGATCCTCATAAGGGAGATGCTCCACTCCCTCCATCATCTTTCTGACCCTGTACTGGACTCTTCCAAGCAGACAGAAAGTTATGTATGAATTACATGAACTCAAATTTCCCTTAAATTTACTCCACCAACACTGAGGCAAGCCCAACAGGAGGAAGGAAAATAAATAAAATAAATAAATAAATTCCAGAGACAGCTCTTCAAGGTGCCCAGAGAATTTTCCAACTGCTGTAAGCCAGCACAGTGCCAGCACCTCAGACCAGCCCATCCTCTGACCCCCCAACCTTAATTTTTCTATAACTCTTTTTTTTTTTTCCATTGCAAACTCTGCCTCATGCCAACTCTCAGATTCTTGCCTCAGACAACTGCCAGCTTCTGCTCTCTTGTACAGTGTTAAATAAGAATTTTCAGGATCAGGATCAGCATCATTTTTAACAATACCTGGGGTTTTCTCCAACATCTTTTGTGATTCACACAAAACTAAGGAGCTGAACTAGCAGTCGTTTGTTTTTTAAAAATCTGATTAGTCTGTTACAAACTAATACAGCATACTAGAAAACTTTTGCAAAAAGGAGACCTGTGTAATTTTTTGTTTTCCTTTAAAATCCTCACTTTCTCACCAAGAACTTACAGGGATCATTGAGTTCAACCAAATAACATTGGAAAGGGCTCAGATCTCACCTGTGGGAGCTGCAGCCCATCTGGACAACTCTTTTCCTTCATGCTTCTGTATCACATAACATCACGTAACATTAGGAAGGCTGAAAGGATGGGTTTAAATAGCATTTTTTAGGGATTAGGGAGTCAGTACATGGCTTCTGAACTGAATGAAACGCAATAGAAATTTAAAACAATTTCTAGGCTAGGCCTGTAAAACTAGCATGAAGGTTTCAGACTGGCCCATCTTATTTGCCATCGACAAGCCAGGAGCCATCCTAGTGACACCAGTGACTGGTCTGCGCTGCTGGCACAGCCCCATTTTAGGAAGCAGCAATGGGAAGACGCTGTCAGATCCCATTTCTCACCAACCTCCAACCCCAGATCTCTAAAATGAGCCACTTCTCTCCACTGCCATCAACATTTCAGTCACCTTCAACTACTTCAGGTTTTAATACTTCGGGCGAAAGCCTAAGCATGTCTAGAATATATTTATAAGTGGAAAGATAGGCTAAATTTAAAACACTACTGGAGTGAAACAACAGAAATCAGATTTCTTATAAAAATGTTACTCAAGTGTAAATGGAAGTTGTTTGGTGGGTCCAAGCTGGATGTAGATGGTGAATAATCAATGTACATTGAACATACTGAAATCTCAGTATTAAGCACTCAGAGCTCCGTATTAACTGTTACTGTCACCCCAAACTATCATTTCCCCTTAGAAAAAAAGGTGAAATTGAAATAAAGTTGTTCAAAAAACCCAAACCAAACCCTAAACAAGGCAGTTTCTGTGCAACACCAGAGCCAGATTTTAATTCAATGCCTGTATCACTCTGTGTCTAAATGGCCTTCAAATGTTTAGGTTAAAATCAACCTCAGCATGCAGAGCAGCTTGAATCCATCACAAAGTATCTTTTCCAACCTAAATTAACACATGTCCTGGAAGCTCTTCCTCTCTTTAAAGTCCACCCATACAGCCCATCAGCACAAGTGCTTCTCTTCTGGAGATCACCAGTTTGCCGAGTAATAGTAGCTACTCATTACACAAGTGTAGCATCACATACTGCATTTCCTTTCTTCTTCCTTTCTTCTTGGTTTGCAATGCTGACATCATGGCTAGAATGAGATGCGGGCATTTGAAATCTGAACTTCTGCACCTTGTCCTTCCCAGAGAGGTCTCCATCACAACCTTCCATTGTGCATAGAAGTGACTCACAGCTCGTAAACTCATAGTATTCCACTAATGGGAGGAAAAATCAGCTTTCTTACTTCCCAACACCACACTCAAAGAATGAAAACTTTGACTGGTAGGAACAGTCAAAGCAGAGCAGCTCGGATGGACACTCCTCCAAGGGTGGCCGGATGCATGCATAACTTGTAGGCACTGTGCAGGACCGAGCCTTGTGCTGTCATCACCTGTGTCAACCACAAGCCCCTCAGATGCCTTGCCCTGCTTTCAGCATTCCTCACGTGCCACCGTGTTGCCACAAAGTCCTCCTCCACCACATGCCAGGGGACATCTCACTCCTGCGCAAAGAAAACATGAGCTTTGCAAGTTCAGACACCCATGTTTTGATGAAGGCTTTGGTCCACTGACTTGACTTTGTCAGTTGCCAGCTTCAATTGGAGCTTCTGTTTCTGACCACCATCAAAAACTGAGAAGCTTTTAAAGCCCGTCCAAGCGTTGACACAGGCTCCATGGAGAAAACTCAGTGCTGGAGACCAACTCAATAGTGAAGCTTCCGAAAACCTTCTTTTCTCCAGTTGGATGCCTTTGACTGCTGTGTTTATAATGAGAACGTTTGGGAAAAGGAGGAAAATAGATTTTGTGTTTGGAGCGCTCCATAACCCATGTCAGCTGTGGCACCAAAACCCTGCCAAAGGTCACGTCAGGGGAGCAGAAACACAAAGGTGGCTTTGAAACGAGGAGTTTCACTCCCTGCAGCAAGGTTTGCACCACATAAACCAGTTGAGGGTAACAGAGATTTGATGACAGTACTCAATGTATAATCCATGTCCTACAAGGTGCAATTTTAATTTTTTTTTAAAAATACATCTAAAGATGTTATTTTGCTGGCAGTTCAAAAAAATATTCACAGAATCATCAGCAGAACTGCAAATATAAGCAGCTTTTAAAATACTGTTGTTTTTGCTCTAGACTTTCTGCCTTAAACTTTTTTTCAAGCCTGAAATGCCAACAGCAATAGTAACAAAATAGAATTAAAAAAATCATTTGCTGAAAAACACTGCAAAGCAGGTTAACATAGGTCTTCTGTATTGAATTCCTTAGGAACCATAAAGCTTTGCTCCCTTGGTTTTACTATGTCTCTCACTCCCACGTATTATCTAAAAATGCTGCTCCTTGAAATAGTAAAAGGTAAAATTTCTATGTCGTGGTCCTCTGCTTATTTATCCCCGTGAATCAAAGTGGAGCGGTGGGTCTGCTTTTTGACACTTAAGATGTCTCAATATCCTTTCAAACAGCAGGCTGACTAAGGTTAAGCAGGCGGGAAAATAAAATATGAGCAAGAGGCACGGTTGATAGGAAGCAAGGGTTAACTCATGCCTTTTAATTCAACATCATTTTGGAGCACAGGGTTGGGAAAATGGGTAGGGAAGGATAAACCCAACCAATGGGGGATGCTACTGAACACCTCAGAATCACAGAATCACAGAATTGATTGGTTGGAAAAGGAGGTTGGAAAAGCCCTCTGAGATCATCACGTCCAACTGTTCCTGTCTACCCCCTAAACCACATCCTTAAGTACCTCATCTACCCGCTCTTTAAACACATCCAGGGATGGTGACTCCACCACCTCCCTGGGCAGCCTGTGCCAGCTTCTGACGACCCTCTCAGTAAAGAACTTCCTCCTTATCTCTGACCTGAACCTCCCTTGGCACAGCTTGGTGTCATTTCCCCTTGTTCTATCCCCATCACCTGGGAGAAGAGACCTCATCCCATGTCTACCTGCCACCATACACTGGGGGATGAGGAAGCACAGACTGGCTCACGGTGGGGTATCACAGCCGGGATTAG
>NW_010173950.1:70632-76897 GCF_000695765.1 Mesitornis unicolor
GTGCATTATTAGCACATCTTCACAATCCCAAATGGTTCTGAAGTTGGGCTGGAAACTTCTGGAGGAACCTACAACCACCTGGGGTTGGACATCCCTGTTTTCAGATTCAGCTGGCTCTAACTGAAATGTTCTGCAGGAATTTTTAATTTTTCTCACTAATGGACTATAAACTCACTCTTCTTAAAAATCAAGCTGGTTGAATTCAAACTAGGTATTCGAATATATATTTTAAAATCAAAGGCATTTTGTAATAGTTACAGGAGGCTCTTGCCTTGATAAAGCCTTATGGTAAACATTTTATTTGTACTGCACTGATTCATTGTGGCTGCTTAATGGACTGTGACAGCAATGAAGAAACAGCATGCTCCTGGGCATGTTCTGTACAGTCTGGGTGTCTTCTCCAATTGTGGTGCCTTCTGCAGTTTACAGGTTGCTTCTGATTCCCACAAAACTATTCCCTAAATGACAATAGTCTTAGTGCACCTAAAGGGAATATTCACGTGTGGATCCTCAAGTCCAGTGTACAGAATAATACAGATCACTCCAAATGGCAGGTGCATCTGTTCTCAGCTGAGGTTGTCTTTGCATCCTCCTGAGATAGGAGGTGAGGATCTGATAACAAAACAAGCTACAAATCAAACAACAAGGAGCAACCAGTATGCTAAGAAACATCTTTTCCTTAGACTAAAACAAAAAAATTGGTTGCACACTTCCTAATATCAAGATGTAATATGTGTTTCTGAGAACTCGGTCACATTGATTTCTCCAGACGAAAGGAATGTAATGGGATGTACAGGAGCAGTCAGAGGTATATTCAATAGCTATTTCACTGAAGGAAAAGCAAGCACAGTGTACACCTACTTCACTGGGTACCAAAGGAAATGAGTAAAACAGCAGTCCTTCAACAGACTTCTGCAATTTCTGAAATGTAAGGATGCGATAAATGTTCCTAATTTGAAGTTCTTTGGTTAAACAATTGCTTTAATTTCCTGTTTGTTACTTTTGGGGTTCAGCATTATTGTTCCATGAATCTGCATTTCAGTGTTGCGCAGACACCCAGTGCGGAAGGAGCCCGCAATGTGGTTAGGGTTGGAGTTGGGGCTGGTACCGTCCTCCTCTTCCTTTTTTCTCAAAACCTCCCATTTCAGTGTCCCACAGACAGATAAGACATCCACAGATTGGACTGGAAGTGGTCCTCTCCCATATGAGCTGCTGGGTGGTACCCACCAACAGTTCTGGGGACAAGGCAAGGACAAGGGGATGAAAATAATAAAAAGAGAAGTTGGGAAAGAGAGTAACTCATGTGACTCACATACTGAGCTTAGAGCAAAAGGCAATCTCCAAACTGTGATTTTTCCGACTCTGACTAGAGCTCTGATAACTAATGGGTGAAACTGCCAGTCCCGAACACGGGCTGAATTTTCATCATTCATTCAAGACTTTTGCATTGACCTCTAAACACAATATTACAGTTGTGATCATTCAGAAGCTTACTGAAGGTTGACTTCTCACATGGAAAGAAGCAGCAGCACCACATTTTTGGCACTTCCATGACCCAGAGCGCACAGCTGATCAGTTTGGTTTCCTTTTACAACATAAAAGATAAAACTTTGACACTAGAACATCCAAACTTATCACAACTGTCCTCAGGGTAATAAATAGGACCACTTGTAACTTTTGTGAGATACATACTCAAACAAGATTTATCAGGTTTGACACTAAACAAACATGTCTCACCAAAGAAGTCCCCTGTACCAAGCAACACCAAAGAAAAGAGCACAAAGCAGGGACAAAATTCAGTGGTATCAACTTCTAGTCATGAAATACACAGCACTGTCTTTTTTGCTTTAATTTTTATCATCTCCCTTCTAGATTCCACTGGACTTCAACCCAGTGCTCATCAAGTGCAGTTTTCAGAGATACATAAAAGGCAACGCAATATGTAAGGGACCATATTTGGCCCAGGTTCCTGCATTCAAAAGGGAAGATGTGTGCATGAGATAGAAGGAGCTTTTGGCTGTTTTCTTTTCCCATTCCTGAGCACCTTCCTCACCATCCCAGGTGGTGGGCGGCACTGCTAGAGGAGGAAATGCCCCTTCTGTGCTTCCCATGCCATTTTCAAATGAACAATCTGCTGCTGGGGCTTCTCCTCTCTTCTGTACTCCTCAAAAGTCAGCAAAGAGTCCTGTAGTGAAAGAAGGCTTCTCCATCCCTTCCCATATAACCATAACATTTCTTAACTCCTCCTTTACTGGAACCTTTTGATCTGACATGACTACAAAATTTTCTTGGGCAGAAGGCAAGCCCTGTTGTCACCTTCGAGTTTCTCTTCCAGACCACCCTCAAAATTAACAGTTTTGAGCAAACCTGAGCATGATCAGGGACTCTTGAAGGCCCTTGGCATTGGCTGCATAGTAAAAGCTGTCCTCAGTAGATGAAGATCTGTTGAACTTCAAAGATTTTTTTTATACAGTCATATATAAGAGAAAATGAGACATCTACAAATCATACGCCAGGATGATTTGGACTGGGTGAGTCCATTAAGGTTTGTAATGAAGACCTGAGGTGCAATTTTGATTTCTAAATGCACTGTGCAATTACAAAGGAGAAAGAGGAGGAAAGAGCATCTGAAAAATGCATTATAGAGTTTAACGCATTATTGCTAGAGAAATTTCCTGCCTTAATTTGCTCTAAAAGTAGACACAAAGCATTAGAAACCACATTTTAACCCTCATTCCATCCTCACTGCTGCTGTAATGCAGTCTGACAACCGTTTTTGGAGAGCAACCAGGCTTCCTAAGCTGCAAACAGTGTGAGAGGCAACTACCTCTTGGCTACTTTTGCTCTGTAGTGATGAGGTAAACATCTGTTACTCTGCTTCTGCCTGCAAAACAGATCGAGTCACAAAACACTGTCACCAGCTGGTGCAGGGGCCACCATCACCCAGACCCTTGAGCCTGATGCTGTCCCTGCCACTCCTCCTGGTCATTGACAACCTCTTTGAGTGGGAGCATGAAGGGTAGAGGTTCAAGCTGTTGCCTGCAGCGTAATATCCTTTTCCTAAAGGAAACTTGTAGGAATACTCATAGGAATACAGCAGAAGTTCGGAAGTGCTGTGTTTTGGAGTCATAGCCACTGAAAGTGGGTTATCTACCTACTACAAGAAAAGATTGACATGAAAAAAAGGACAAGAATAAAAAAAGAAGAAAAAGAGAGGAGAAGAAAAAAAAGAGGAGGAAAAAAGAGAAGAAAAAAGGGGAGAAGAAAAAAAAAGGGGAGAAGAAAAAAGAGAAGAAAAAAGGAGAGAAGAACAAAAGGGGGAGAAGAAAAAAGGGGAGAAGAAAGGGGAGACAAAGTAGGTGACTGGGCCTTAAAGAGGACTGAAAAGTCTCAATACTCTTGAAGAAAGACCATATGTTTGAAGGATAAGAAAGGGCAAAAGGAAGGATGAGGAGATCAGAGAACGAAGCTCAGCCCTGTCACCACAGGTTTATTTGGCATCACAAGAGGCCACCAGAAGAGATCAACTGCAGAAGTGCTGTCAGTGGGGGAGAGCTTCATTTCCTTCAGTGCGAAGAAACAGGAAAAGAGAAATAAAAGTAGATTAATGGGCAGGATAATCTTCTGAGAAGAAACAGGAATTTCAGAAAGATGAGAAATAGAGGAAGGAGAGGATGCTGAAAAGACTGGGAAGTTCAAAGGGATACAGATGGGGATGAAGAGGGTAAATCTCAAAGATGAAGAGGGAGGACTCAAGGAGAGGGAGTTCAAGGATTAAGAGAGCACAGAGATGATAGAGGTGGGTAAGAGTCTCTCCTGGGACAGGCCAAGGAGAAATGAGAGAAAGGCTTCAGCAAAGAGGGTTCCTCAGAAAGACAAGAGAGGAACTGTTATGGAAAAATAGGATTCATTCTCACAGGAGATGATGGTGGTAACGAGAGATGGTAAATTAGTCAGGAGAAAGTTGGTGGTGATACTAGGCCACAGATAAAGCTGTCAATGAACTGGGGTAGAAAAACCAGAACTTTGCTTGCTAGCTAAAATCTGATTCACAGACAGTTAACATGAACTGTGGAGAATTAACTTGAGCAACAAGTAATTAGAAAAAGGATACCTAGGCAGCAGTGTGGAATTCATTAATCAGTTACCCTGACTAAAAATTAGTGAACAACAACAAAACCAACCCAAAACTCATATATCAAGTTGCATGGGGTTGATGCTGACTCAGGGAAAAATATCCAGCGGCCAATGGAAAATTTTAAGTATTAACATGGAAACAAAGTTTGTATGCCCATGACCAGTTGCACACATTTCATTTTCGAGTATAAGCTTTTGCGGGATTGAAATCCCTAGCTGAACAACCCCTGTCCCATGACATTTCCAGCCTACTTTGAACATGAACACGTTGCTGTGTTTCTGATGGCTTCATTTCAATTGACTGCTTGGGAAGGGGAAGGTGCTTTGGTTTTTAAGTACAGGCACTGAAAGGCCTCCCTCAGCAACATGACAGTGTATTGACGTTGACAGCTTTGTTTGGAGGAAATGCAACCAGGAATAATATCACACTATGTCACTGCACCACAAAGCGTCTCTCCAATTGCAAGCAACTTCAGTACGTGGGCTTTTAATTCAATTTCATTGAAATGCAAGAAAAGTAGCTGCTTTTCTCTCCTCCTTTCCTGAATAGCTTTGATTTGTTTTTCTCTTTATAATGGAAGAATGTGTGTGGAACACTGATTTTCCTCTGTAAATTCGAAGACTGGTTCTACAACTATTAAAATGGTAATCAATTCCTTGCAAAAATGAAATTGGAAGCAAACAAACAACATATTTGTTTTGTGTATTTTTTAAATTTGCTCCAGATTCTGCATGCTTATTCAGACAACTTATTTGCATTGCCACGAGGATCCAAACTAATTTTCTAATCTATGAGGAATAAAAAAAGGATATTAATATTGAATATATTCAGCCACTCCTTAAGTAGCCTGTGATGAAATGTATGTTCTTTTTGTGGTCTGAATCAAAGAGGAGACTCTACTTTCCCTATATAAATGCATTTCTTTAAATTATCAGGAGAAACTGACTTTACTGGCACCAAAATCATGAAAAGCATTTGATTCAGCCAGTTTCTCCAGAGTTTCACTGAAACAGATAACTTGCCCAATTCAAACACCTGAATTCACCAGGTGCTTCTAGATTGGCAACTTCTTTTAGGGTTTGTGTAGGTGACAACCATTTCTGACTCAATAAATGAGCCTTGAAAAGCCAGATGAATTAAACACTATCACAGCTTATAATCCCTTTCATACCTCCACAGGTTTTGGCTATTGCTAGAAAATATTCTCCTTTTACCTCGGTTTCTCTCATTAACTGCAAAAAGGTGAGAGAAAAAAATAAGAGCTTTACCAACTTGCATGCACACAACCTCAGACTCCACTCCCAGTCTGCTAACAAGCACTCTGGATTACAAAGAATTTAGGGAGTTACACTGGAGTAACTGAAGTTAAGTGTTTGCCTGAAATGTATTTATTAAAGCAGCAAGTGAGCTTCTACTGTGAGTGTGCACTGAAATGAGAACTTTGCTATGAACTTGTTACAAAGAAAATTTCGCTAGACTTTCAACTGCCTACAGTTTATACAACGTGTTCCAGGCTTTTGCACAACCAGGAACACAACATGAAAGAAAAAAATGTTAAAAAAAAAAATCACATTATGAATTCAGAACACGGTAAAAGTTTATATTACTAAAAGAATTAACCTTGCAACAATAACATCTTCATCAATCTCTCATGTAATGAGTAGACATTTGGCTGACTACACCTATTTTGTGCTTTAAACCAGTGTTTTCTGAGTATATCTTAGTATCAGCCCTGGAAAGAAAACCAGACCCACACTGAGAAATGTAATCTAGGTCAGATTTCTGGCGCAAGAGGCAGCACTGCTAATGTCCAGCTGACTATTTCCTTACCAAGCAAGGACAGCACACCAATTCAGAGATTACTGCACTACTTTTTGGTTGGTTTGTTGCTTCTTTTTTTACTCCAAAGCTTGGCAAATTGTATGTTTTATGGATTTCTCCAGGGGGAATTTGGAAAATCACAATTTGGATTTACAAGTAGACAAGCGCGGGATGGAGTCTTATTGCAAGAGAGATGAAATCACCCACCACCACAGTTAATAAACCCCACACCTACACAGCCAAGGAAAAAATTCACCCTGGTGAAGAAATCACACAATCACAGAATGGCTCTGTTGGAAAAGCCCT
>NW_010173951.1:0-3469 GCF_000695765.1 Mesitornis unicolor
TTCTGTGATTCTGTGATTCTGTGATTCCTTTCACTCCCAGAAGAGTGTAGCAGCTAAAGGTATGGTGAGGGCCTATAGATATCAGCAGTTTTTCAAAGTTCTCCTTTCCCAGCCAGAGAGCAGAGGCAGCTTACAGGGTAAGCAGGTACTAATCTGAAAGTCTTTCAGGCTCTTTGCAACAGTGTGCAAAGTGCATTGCACAAATAAAAGTTTAAGCTTTAACTGTGTAAGGCCAAGGGAAGGCTTGTTTAATGAGCCACCATTAGAGCTCAGACTTCTTATATAATAGGCAGAAACTTGTCTGATATTAACAACATACAGGTAAAATCCAAAAGAAATTTCAGTTAAGTTATCTTACAGGAGGTCCTTCATACCCTTAAGGGTGATGTTCAAGGTACAGTGTTCTTGGTTCCTCACTGTTGCTGCATTAAGAATGAGCACCATTTTTTAAAGAAACTTGTATTATTTAATTAATTCTGCACATCTATCTGATTAGCAATAACTTAACAGAATGCATGATTCAATATATGTCAGAAACATTGATAGTACTGCAGAAATGTTGAGAAGCTCACAGTAGTCACAGATTCACCAGGGACCTCTTGCCTAAAAAGCCAAGCTATGCATCTCCCTAGGGAGAAAAAAGGAGACCTCTAATGTGGAAAATCACAAAGACTCTTCCTCCCATGGCTCCTTCAGTGTGCAAAGGGAACACTGATTAGTCCCATTTTTACAAAAACTGCTCAATAGGGAGCAGCTGGAGCATTCTGGGGAGCAACGCTAATCTCTAGAGTAAAACCAGTCTTTACACTGTCATACTGCCCAAGTCTGCACACACCTATTTCTCTTAGTTATGGGTCACCAGCCACATGCAAAGGTCATAAGTAGAACTTCCCACACCCATAACGTGGTATTTTAGGCATAATTATCCTGTTTACTGATAAACCAAGACAAAGGTTGGGAAAACTGACTGGGATCACAGCACTTTGTTGTCAAAAGTAGTCTACTTAATGCCTCATTGCATTGGTCTGGTCTCCTAAACAGTAGTTGAAAGGAAGCAAACAAGCTACGAAGCCAGAACTGCAGCATCCGGCAGAAATCCTGCATCTGCTTTCCTCTAGTTTAAATGCTTACAGAAGGCAGGGGGCAACCAAGAAACACATCCACCCTTATCACATATCACATTTCTGAGATTTTCTGTAAAATGTTTCTATAAAATGCCCTTCCTCCACTAATTCCACTGAGGTTATGCTGATTCATGCTAACCCACATCCTTGCTGTGTGTTCAAAAAAGCAAAGTGCAAGCGTTATAATCTGCTGTATGGTTGTATTGTATTCCTGAAATATGATAGATGTAAACCTTAACCCGGATAAAGCATAAAACATAAGCAGAATTTACAATAGGACAGAAGGTAAATATACATTGTGCTCCATTGCTGAGCCAATGTAACTCAACAGAAATACATGTGAAATTAAATTTACAGTTGCTAAAAGCAACTTGTTTTAATTCAGACGTGCAAGCAATCTACCAATACCCACTGCTGTTCCCAGTCTTCCTTTTGAATAAATTAAAAGTACCAATGATCAGATCAAAAGAACAAATACTGTAATATAAAACCAGTGTCAAGGAAGAATAAGCCTGTAAAATAGAACCTATCAGAAGTACAGATCCAAATATTAAGCACTGTTTTACAGAGAATTTTTCCTATTTTGGAAAACATATACATATTCACTAGTCACTGCTTAGTTTGGACTCCCCACTGTCCTTCAAACTCCTTTCATTCAGCTTTAAAGCATCTTTTGACTTTGATGGGCTTTGAATCAGGCCTCACAAGCTGCAGGCACTGTAATTAAATGCCTTCTACTTTATAATTGGCGTGACTATTAGTGAGGCAAATCAAGTCATATGTTCTTGTCTGCAGTAAAAGAAAGTCTGGAGCAGATCTTACACTAACTACAAAGGGTCTCTACAGCGAAAAAACATCATGGCCTTTTCTGTGATAAAAATCACTATAGATATTCATGATGCTACGCTTTTTAAGAATGAGAGTGGCTGTGATAATGAAGTATGACCTAACGCCATGATCTAGTATTACTCTGTTATTATTCTGTTACACAGATGTTGGCACCAGGACCCAGGAGGTTTATAAATGCTACTCAGTTATAATGAGAGAGTGTCACTTTGAATTTTGTGTTTGGGTAAATGATTGTCCGAAGTGCAAGGATCACATCCCTTGCAGACCCATTCAAAGCAGATCCCTTGCACCCTGAGCACTCTGCCTGGAGCTGCTAATCGTCGCCAGCCTGAATTCTGGATTCAAGGGGAAATGATGCAAACAGTTGTTGGTGCCTTTAGCAAATACTGTACTTCACCTGAGAGCAGGTGCTTTAGCATCAAACCTATGGCCTATAGCTCAGTTTGAGAAGGTTCACCCTGGACCTCTCATGATTGATCACATCTGCTTTAGCAGCGTAAGTTGAGACAAACATATTGCACCATTTAATCTCTTGTGTCTGGTACTACTCAGCTCTGTAGCAAGCACTGTACAGCAGGTACAGACACAGAGGAAAATGCCTAAATGTGCTTTTGAGCTGTTTCTGAGTGCTAGAGAAAAAATGAAAGCACCTGCTACATGCTGTTGTGGAACATCCTATTGCAATTTGCTCAGATTTACCTTTGCTAGATTTAAATAACAAATGCTAATGCACTCTGTGGAGTGACAGTCATGCTCTACATGTATGTCATGCCCCACAGGTCCCTAGCAATGCAGTGTATAATGCATGCACATGTCGAAATCTCCAGGAACAAAGTGAAAATACTGAACAAGCAAGTAGCAGCGTTTGAGGACGTAACACCAGATTCAGACGAACAGGCAAAGCTGTGGAAATAGATTGTTTAATTTTGGGGAAAAGCAGATGGGTCAAGAAACACAGGAGCCATAACCACAAAGTAAAGTAGCACAGCAAGTGGTCAGTGTTCACCTGCTCCCAGCTGAGCCACCCATCTCTGCAACCAGAGGGTTGTCACTTCCCTGCTGTCCCCCCAGTCCTGTGGTTTGCTTCCCACATGGACAAGTGGCTCAGCTTCCATGGGAGTAGATGGGGTGCTGACCCCAGTGTCTCCTCCCAGCGATTAGGAAACTTCTTTGGCCTACAGGAATGAGAAATCTAGACCACGTGTGCTGAGAAGGAGGATTTCATCACTTGTTGATAAAAGGATATGGGAACACGGTATGGTAACCCATTATGGACAGGAATACAGCATCAGTCTCTAAAGACAGAATCTGCATCTGAGGCTTATTCTCTACCTTAGAGAGAGGGCATTTATGGATATTAGCATGACTCCAGGCTTGAGTGCAATGTCTAAGTGTAACTGCCAAACTTTATTATTATTATTTTTAATGTTTCTCATTTTTTTATTTTCCTTTACCCAGCAGTTGCTGCCTAAACAGCAAGCTAGTTCTTCTATTTT
>NW_010173951.1:3680-10221 GCF_000695765.1 Mesitornis unicolor
AGATAATAGGGAAAAGAAACCCTATAAATACAAGACAGGAGAAAAGCAGGTCTTGCTGAGGACAGCATGGATAATAACATATTCTTCTCGCTGAAAACATATTCTTGGCCACCACATTATTTCCCCTTTTCAAAAGTAAAATGGAAATGTGAACTTTTTATTTGCACATGGACTTACAGGATTTTGGGGGGAAAATGAATGGGAGTTTAGCTGCTGAACGATCTCTGGAAGGAGCTACAATTTTTAAAAAAGCCTTTCCATACAAAAGAAAGAAGTCCTACAGGTCTTACACATCCTGTGGCTATTGCTTGTCCACTTGAGCAGCTAACAGGCAGCTGGATTTCTTTTTCACAGAGCGCTGCTGCCCCAGTTTTTGCAGAGGCTCCTGCTTTTCTGGACAGTAGGAAAGCCGAACAGTGCATTAAATTGCTGCAAAATAGCAGAGGAAGAAAGATTTAGCAGTAAATCAACTGTTTACAGTCAAGCTGGTAAAGAAAAGAAGTTAGAGCATCATCCGTATTTGTTTTCACTCCCTTCCCATTAGAGGCCAATTTTCCAGCACTGAAGTGTGCAGTGGCAAACTTAGCAGCCATAAAGTTGATACTGTTTTAGCTTTGACCAGGGCCCTGGCTGGTTACCTGTACACTATATCAACGTGTGTGATGAGGGAATCGTAGAATCATAGAATCACAGAATGGTTTAGGTTGGAAGGGACCTTAAAGATCATCCAGTCCAACCCCACTGCTGTTGGCAGGGACACCTCCCACCAGACCAGGTTGCTCAAAGCCCCATCCAACCTGGCCTTGAACACTTCCCTCCCAGGCACATAGGAAGAACAATAATAATGTGTCCAACACATACCCACAAATGCTTTGTATCAGTGGAACAGAGGAGAACCCTGAACTGATGCCGATGTGGAAGCTGTGCTGCACCCATAGTGTGATTAGCATTGATTTAACCAACAGCTTTTCCAATCTAACAATGTGACTGAACAGGGACCAAGGGCCTGTTCTTCACAGCTGCTAATTTTTGTGTGTCTTTTATATTATATTTCATGTATATTCATAAAAGAGCTCATTTTCATGCTAGCAAATACCTTACAGGTACAGAGAGATTTTTGATTTATTCTCCTAAGGTGGGGCACTTGCCAGGACAGAAAGCCACAGTGCACACTATGCTGTGTTACTGATAAAACAAACACACTGCTTGAATTTAACAAAATTATATTAGCCAGGCTATCATTTTTCCTGCACCTGTTTCTTCAGCAGTTTGAGGAGCTAAAAGGCAAAGTAGGCTGTAGAGCTGATCCTTCTGCCTGAAGCCGCAGAGCACTTTGAATTGTTTTGACAATGGTTTTGTTCATTTTATTTCATCACAGTAGGGAATAAAGTCCTTCTGCACCAGAGAAGACATAACAGAATCACAGCCAGGATTATAAGCATCAGTTTATGGAGGGGAAATGATTAGTTTGTCTCATTGCTGTTGAACCTTCTTGTTTCTGAGCCGTGAAACAGGCTCTGAATTGAAGCTGCATGAGGGATAGGTGGGGGCTGGGGCAGTAGCCCCCAACACCTGCATTAATAACAGCACAACCCTTGATGAAAAAATATGAAAGTCCTGAGCAGTGATTTCCATAATATTTGAAGCCGACACTTCACAGGCCGGTGTTTCCTGTCGAAGAATTAGCTTGAGAGCTAGCTGCGTCCCACTGAGTTATGTTTTAATCACTAACACTGTAACTACAATAAAGGGGACACTCACTGCCTTTAGCCTACCAGTTCTCTCCACTGTGCTTCATTCATTAGGATCAGCTTCTCCTGATTAGCTGCAGGGAGACCCCTGGAGTCACATTAATCCTGTCAATTCAGGCAGCCGCTGTGGCTCTGTAGGATACAGCTGCTGACTGCAGGATTACAGAGATGCTCTTCTGCATGATTTGAGCTCAGCACAGATCCAGAAGCGAAAGAGGTGAACACCTCCCCGCATGTGCTTTGCTGGGAAATGCAGCCGTGCCCTCACACACAAGGGCAGCCCCTTGGCAAGTGGGGCAGCAGTGTTGGCGGGGTGTGCTCAGGATCTGGGAATAGTCCCCACAGTGCTCAGCAGCCTTTCCAGGACTGAGATGTCCTCTCCAGCCAGTCACCTACGGCCCACCCATTTGGCCGGTGTGGTGGAGAGCAAGGGACACACATGTGCTCAGGGTGACCGCAGTTGTCACTCCAGCACCTTGAAGTCCAGGGAAATGGCAATGGGCACTCCAACAACAACAGCGTGCTTCGGAAGTCCAGTGAGCAGCACGCTGACCGTGTCCCAGGCAGGGGGACCTGCAGGTGGTCAGGGAGCCTGGTGTTTCCCGGCTATGTCAATGCATCTTTCCAGCAGGACAGAGAAGGAAGCAGAGGGGGCCAGTCCTTCTGCACACAGCAATGCCGACCAGCTAGACAGTGTTTCCTCAACATGCTGCTGTTATCTGAGGTTTGGTGAAGACAGGGAGTGATATCAAATGTAGCTGAGCAGCTCTCACTTCAGAAATGCTTCCAAAGCAGAAAGCCAAAGGACACAAATACACCTGTAGTTCTACCAAAGAAGTTTCTGTCAGGCTTTAAAACACTTTGCAGCATGAAGGACTAGTTAGCATTTCAAGTAAGTCCAAACTGGGAGCAAGAAGCCAGGTTTTGCTTTCAAATTAAAACCCATTGGCTAGAAGGGACATACCATGAGGCACTGAACAAGAACTTGAGAGCAAGGGCAGTAAGCAACCGCTTTTATCTGCACAGTATCCCAGCAGTAAGCCCAGCCCAGGGAGGCTGTCGGCTCTACTAGAAAGGTTCCCCTACCACAGCCATGCTGACTTCAGATGAGTTTGTTCAGACTGCTGCAAACCCTTGAGGACAGTTCACTTCAGCACGCCTGAACCTCCTGCAGACCAGTGCAGACACAACATCGCAGTGCACCACATCTGAGAGCTGCAAGGACCCACCAGAGTGCATCAGCACCCACTGGTGACATTGTCATCATCCCAGGAAGGTGATGATATGAAAAATGTAAAGGTGCAGCCACTGAGGAATATTAAAGAGAGAGGAAAGCAAATAGGAAAGGAAATAGTTGAGAAAAAGGGCCATGGAGAGGTAGGAGGATGAGCTGGGATTTAAGAGAACCTGAGTAGGAATAAGGTCTGAAAGGGAATGGTGCAGAGGAGAGAGGAAGGAGAGTGAACCCAAAGCTCCAGGGGAATGCATCAGTCAGCTTTAGGGGCTGAGCGTCCA
Source organism: Mesitornis unicolor (assembly GCF_000695765.1). Classification (NCBI taxonomy): domain Eukaryota; kingdom Metazoa; phylum Chordata; class Aves; order Mesitornithiformes; family Mesitornithidae; genus Mesitornis; species Mesitornis unicolor. Next base: position 6,947 of record NW_010173951.1, read on the forward strand.
CAAGGACCACCCTAATGGAGTTCTTCCCTCAGAAGCACTCCTGAGTGAAGAGTAGCCCTGTCTGTGTTTCTTTGGGTACTCATGGAGGGAATCATGCCCAGACACCCTCTCTGCCTGTCCCACCCTGGAAAGTGGCCGCCTGCAGCTGCCTTGCAAGGTGAACTCACAAGGTGTCTGAGGATAACCTCCCCTTTTCTTCTCTGTAACACCTGGGAGGCATTCCAAGATCTCTATGATAGATAAATAAATAGATGGCTAAATGCTGCTGTGTACTAACAAGCTGTCTGGGCGGCCAAGATTTCCTTGGCAGTTTGCTTTCTTTGGTGCTGTTCAGCTGTGGACAGCATGAGCTGGGACTTGTATTGATTGTTCTGCTTGTAATTTAGCATAAATGCAAATGCAGGTTGAGACCCAACATGTTCTATTTAGTAGAAACCATGAAAAGAAAAGAAAATTGTTATAAATTAAATGTTCCTGTCCCTTCAGGCATTGAGATGTGGATTCTGATTTATTTTAGCTGTGGAGAGAGAGGCAGTAACAGCAAAAAACGTATTTATTTGACACTTGCATCAGTAGCAAAAGTTTTCTGTCTGAGTAAGTATAATAAGAGACTTTAAAATATTGTCAACAGATAAGAGCATAGAAAAATTCTGCAAATAAGTAACATGAGAGCAGCCATCTGTTTCAAACCAAAGTCTAGTTTCATCTAGTTCAGGAACCTCCGACCAGCATGGGTGCAAGATGAAGCCCAGAAAAGAGCAAGGACCAAGTAAGCACACCTAGCAGTCCCTCAAAAAATTCAACCACACCTCTATTTGCAGTGCAGGAATCTTCCTGAGCCTGATCCAGATACATCTTTGGATACATCTTTGTACGCCTGATGGTTTCAGTAAGCCTGAACCCCAACAGCACATCTGGCTTCAACCTCCTGCCAGCCTGGCACCTCTGATGCAAACAGTTCTTTCAATGCAAGCTCAGATATATTTAAGGTAGAAGGGTTGTCTCCTCCCCACAAATGACTTAGCTTAGTGATCCCAGCTCTCACCATGTTTGATAGATTAGTGCTTAAACAAACCCTGCAGACTGCAAAATGCCATTGAGAAAAGCAATGTTCAAAGAGGAACTGAAAGCATTTTTTTTCTGAGATGCACAGCTTTAAAATCCATTCCTACTTCTGAAAAGTTATTATGTGGATGTGAAATCCTTTGCCTTTAGTTACAATTTTATTACAGAACTTTCTTAGCAGCAAAAAGAAGCTTGATTTCCTCTGGTTTATTATGGTTTAGATTTGTCAGTACTGCAGAGACATGAATATGGAAAACAAATCAGATTTTATTTTGGTTTGTGCATCAGCAATTGAGCTACAAATCAAAAGAAGAAATTGAGCTGCGGCAGAGTTTCACATATGAGACCAATAGTAAAATCAAAAGAAAGTAAAATGGGTTAAAAGACACTAATACATCCAAGATTTTTAGAATCACAGAATCATTATGATTGGAAAAGACCATTAAGTTCATCAAGTCCAACCATTCATTATCAAACTCTACCATGCCCACTTCTATATTATGTCCCTGAGCACCAAATATAGACAGCTTTTAAATACATCCAAGGATGGTGATTCAACCACTTTCCTGGACAGCCTGTTCCAATCTTTGATAACCCTTTTAGTGTAGAATTTTTTCCTATATATCTAACCTAAACCTCCTCTGGTGTGACTTAACACCATTTCCTCTTGTCCTATCAGTTGTAATTTGTGAGAAGAGACCCACACCCACCTCACTAACACTCTCCTCTCAGGTAGTTGTAGAGGGTGATAAGGCCTCCCCTCAACCTCCTTTTCTCCAGACTGAACAACCCCAAGTCCCCCAGCTGCTTCTCATAAGACTTTTTCTTAAGAACCTTCACCAACTTGTTGCCCTTATTTGGACCCTCTCCAGCACCAAAATGTCTTTCCTATACTGCAGCACCCAAAACTGAACACAGTACTCAATATACTGCCTCACCAGTGCTGAGTACACTAGAATAATCACTTCTCTAGTCCTGCTGCACTTTAAAATTTACTGGATGCAACAAAATGAAGTTAAATACTTCTCTACCTGGGCAATCCTCTCCTGGTTTTAGTAGTCTTGTGTCAAAATCAGCAGCTTAGTTTGATCCCTTGTGTTCTGTCACAAAACCAAGTGATCTCTAAATCAACTCAGACTGGGGAAACCAAAGCAAAATTCACAGAGCCAAAGCCTACAGCAAGAGTAGAAAGAAAAAAAATCTTCCCACGACTCGCTATACCACCACAGTGGCATTTCTCTGTAGCAGCAGAGAAGTAAGGCTCAGGGTAAAATTAACCTTTCCATACACTGATAAGCGTGCCAGGCTGACACAGTGCTGCTCCAGTGCAAACAGCCTGGGTAGTGCACCAGGCCTCCGAGGACATATTGCCTTAGGAGGCATCAAGCAGGCCCTGCCTAGCTCCACTGACAGCAGCTGCTGTCACGTCGGGGGGGATCCTTTCAAAAGCTGCCTTAATTCAGAAGCATACAGGGATACTAAGATGAGCTGCAGCAAAGGAAGGTGAGATGAGTCATGCTGCCAGTCAGATTTGTGTGGTTTTGGAGGGATATTGCGTACTTCCAGAGAGAAGCAGCATGTGAGACAGGGATACTGGAGTCACAGAGGGTGCTCACCACTTCCCCAGGTACACCTGGAGCTCTGGCAGAGACACTGCGGGATTTTGCAGCGTTTTATCCAAAATAAAAAAAAAAAAAAGCCAAGCATATAAACAAATTCCAGGCACATTACAAAGCACGTAATCCTCTCCCTGAGAGAAATGAAGCACAAGGTAAGTCCTCAAAGTTTGACTGCAGAGGCAGACACCCACAGCCTGACACCTGTATTTCTTAGCTGCTTCACTTCTCTGCAGTCTGCATTGCTGCAGCTCTTCAAACTTTGCAGTATTATCACTCCTGAGCCTTTTGTAAAGCCTCAGTTCTAGGAGTCATGTGACAACAGTAAAATGAGTTCCCATTTTTGAAAAAACAACCAACCTCCCTTGATGCAGAGAAAAAAATTAAAAACATGAACCAGGAAAGGGAAAAATACCTGAAATGTATGTATTTATTTTTCAGTCTCAGAACTGGGGCTCACAAGTTTTGACTACTTACAGTCTGCCATATAATTGTGTTTCTTGCACAGATTTCCCTGGGGCTCATCTGGCATAATTTTATAAATGTCTATGGCATTGATTTAGTTTTTAGTTTATTCTTTAGAAAGAGCTGGGA
>NW_010173951.1:10252-21669 GCF_000695765.1 Mesitornis unicolor
AGTAAAGACACAAGTAAAACTATTTTCAAACTCATAAAGATGTTTATAATGGAAGACTAACAGCTTACTTAAACACAGCCTATAGAAAAAAATGGAAACTGTTTTTCTCCAGTCATTAGGTCAGCAAGTGAGATGATGTAGTTTTGATTTCCCTGCTGCCCTTTGAAGTGTTACTTGATGTTAGTCGATCATTTCTCTCCTCCCCTTGAATGACTGGGTATCACTTTTCAGGTTTGCAGGGATGGGCAGAGCAACCCCCAGGGCTACCAAGGCTCCCACTGTGCAACGTGCCTGGAGCCTAGTTAGCAAATGGCAATGGACTCATGGTATGCTAGACATTAACTTTAATACAGCAGTTAAAGTCTGCTGCATTAGGACAAACAGACTTTAACTCAGCTCCCAGGATGTCTGAAGGCCTTGAGACTGTCCTGGACTGAGGAGATAAAGTAGCTTGGGCAGAGAAAATGCAATTGTCCCCTGCTCTGTGCATTGTTCAGGCATTGCGAGCAGGTTATGGTGGCAGAAACACATGGCAGAGTGGACCCTTCACCAGAGTCAAAGGCTGGTGAAAACCCCATTAATGTGGGTTTTGGATAACCAGAACTCAGGATCTCTTACAGAGCACTGACAGTTTGGAAGCATCTTCTCATTTTTGACTGGAACCACCATACTTATTTTTTTATTTAAGAGCACTGAGTTTGTCTTTGTTCAGTGAGATTTGAAGATGGATTGTATATTCTAACCCATTTTTCACTTCCCTTTGTGACACCTGTCAGTTACTCAATTGCTGACAGCAAATGTTGTTTTATTGATTTATTTTTCTAAACACTACAAATCATGCCAGAAGATGGATGTGAGCTTGTTATAGTAAAAGCATTTCTTTAAAACAGAAAGAAAGAAGAAAAAAAAACAAAACCAATGAAAATAACCAATGAGCCAAGCTCACTTCCCCCTCTCCCCTAAGGTAAACGGACAGTTGCAAAAATGTGTGATTTTTTTTTTTTCCCCTGGTTAAAGTTTGCCATCTGGTGGAGTAAGACCAGATCAGCTTCTCTGCTCTGGGAGGAAAACAGAGGAAAACATACTCTTTCTTACAGAAACAACTGTCTGGTCTTCCTACAAGACAGAAGCTGGATCAATCAGACACAGCTGACCTTGTCTGCCTGGAAAGTTAAATACAGTGCTGAAGAATGAATGCTGGCACATCAGTAGATTTTGAACCTTGATGGCACAGAAGCTTTATTTAATTTGATCAGCTCACACAAGAGGTTTTAAATTGCCCTCAGCAAAGACACACTGCCATTCTCTTATGGATTTTTGAAAGCTAACATTATTTATAGTGTATAAGCTAGCTATGTTTTATGATCTCAAATGAAATGAAAGAGCATCCCTTGTGACCAAACACTGGATAAATATAAACACTGTTGCTTTATCCTTGAATTAGCCCTTCATGAGCTTCTTACCAGCCAACTGGATTTTTTGCCTAAGAGGAAAGGGAAAAGAAAGGAGATGATGAGCAAGGGGAGGGGAAGAGAGATAAAGAGAAAAAGTGAAGGAAAGGGAGGGAGGAAGGAGAAAGGAAGGGAGGGGGGAAAGGGAAGGAGAGATAGAGGCAGGAAAGAAAGAGGGAGAGAGACCAAAGCCTTCATATGGATTTCAATTTGACTGCAGCAGTGATTGTCCTAGTGCCTTGAAGCAGCTGCTTCAAAAAAAGTAGGTTATGGAGCTGCCAAGGAAATATTATCATCTTTTCATTGCTGTTCTTCATCCTTTAAAAAAAGCAGAAAAAACATAGTTATCCAGGGATACTCTACAGGTATCTTTCTCTCAGTTTTCCTCAGACTAGGCACAATTTATAATTAAAGTGAGGTTAATATGTGAATATCTATTTTTAAAGCAAACATAAAAGCACTATTGAATCCATGAGGTCTTTTTCCTTCTCCTTTACTAGAGAAAAAGCAATTATGATAAGTTTAATTACCCTTTTTTCCTTCTCATACCACTGGGAAGAAATGGGAACAGCTGGTGAAGGGCCTTCTACTAAGTGGTAGAGATTGAAATCTTATCCTACTCCAAGATATTTCTGTTTTTAAAGTGAGATCCCATTTCCACTGAAGACAAAGTTGGAAATCTCTAGCCAGGGTCATGAGGAAGTGTAAACATTTTGTTGTGCCACACAACACCACATCAAACACCCTCCTTCCTGCCTTGCTCCTCACCCTAATCACACTTTGGGATTATCAGCTGAAACTATATGTATTAATTGGTGTATTATTTATGGGAGCAGGAGCTGTCTGCTCAGTTCCTCTTCTAAATCTCCCTAAGCCTAAATCTAAATCTAGATCTAAATCTAAGCCACCCACTTCTTATGAAGAAAACAGAAAAAGATGAGGGAGGGAAGAGCAGAGGCCATGGGATACTCCATCCTTCCTCCTGCCCTCCTCTGGTGCAACAGCCACCTTTTCTCTCCACTTCCAAAAGCTGTGGAAATGCAGGACAGCTTGCACTCTGCCCCCCACCTCTGGCTCAGAGAGCAGTTATGATCATGGCTGCTGCTCATTTACTCTGCAGTCAGAACCAGAGGGTGAATTATGGTGTGATACAAAGGTAGCCCTCCATAAAAAAGGGTCTCCAGATCTGCTCCTCAATGTGTGCATGTGTGCTTTCTTAATTCACATAATTCCGTGACAAGCATCTGTACTAAAGAACGACTTGCCTTTCCCTTTTTAAATTTCTGACAACGCTACCCATCACCACAGCTCGTGAAGCAGGAAGAGTGGCTGCAGTCCAGAACCCATACCGCTTTTAAGATAGTGCAGCCCCTATCCTGATTAGGTTGTTTAACCCCAAAAAATTACCAGACTATTCTCTTAACTCAAGGTTGTTGTGGGGTGCTTGCTCTCAAGGTTTCTGGATATAGAAATACTACTGCCTGAAGGCAGAAGAAATATGTCATATGAGTGGTTCTATGTGACTTCAGACATTTCCCTTTGGAGCAGGTAGGACTAATGACAGTCAAGGCAGAGAATTAGGAAGTGTGTAGTATGGTAATGCCAGTGTTGCAAGGAATTAGCAGATATGTTGTGCTGTTGTGTGGGGTTAAAACACCAGGTACAGTCCCTTGTGTGTAAAAGCACCATGTGAAAGCATTGCACGCAGTAAAAATAAACCCCACAAACTATTGGTCCAGCACCATTTCTCTTCTGGCTTGATACTCACATGGACAGAATATGCCTAGTGATCAGGGAATTTTTTAATTTGTTGTATTTTTGATTCTGAAGGTCTCCATTTCTGACTCTTTTTCTTGGGTAGGTTGGTGGGGAGTTGAAGTCTCTCAGCTCCTTGCCTTGCTGAGTCCCTCAGCATCATCAGCACTCATGGTTCCAGCTGCAAACTCACCTGGATTAGCTTAATGTGGGAAAATACATAGTACCCTGGAACAGCAAGTCTTTACTAAAAAAAAAATGCATTGCCTCAAAAATGTAACATCTAAGAAAAGGAAAGGCCAAATTATATTTACTGATGTGACATGCTAGAGTTTATATGGCAAAGTAAAACACCTTACCATAAACACGGCTGACAGAAAGGAGATTTACTCTTACAATTGCAATGTAAATTTGTCCCACAACTGTGAAAAGACAAGATGTTTTAACATTTTACAAACTACAGCTATTTAGGACAAAGTGAGTGCTACCAACTTTCAGTTTTCTATTGCATTGTTGCAGAAACTCGGTTGTGTTTTCAGGCTAGATGGAGGATCAGGAATTACTAGAAACAAGCAGCCAAAATTCTTTGAAATTAATGGAAAGCCACTGAAATACAATTGGCTTCAATTTGAAGCAGATAATGGAATTAGAACTAGATTTATGAATAATTGGTAAAAACAGTATTGTAGCTCTCCAGAACAACTAGCCAAATAACGACATTAATAAAGTTCCCATGTAAGTGACATGTAAGTTTGACAACAGCATCGCAGGATCACACAGTGGAAGATTGGTTGAGGTTGGAAGGTACCTCTGGAGGTCATTTGGTCCAACCCTCTTGATAAAGCAGGACCACCTATAGCATTTTGCCCAGGACCATGTCCAGACAGCTTCAAAACCTGAATATTAAAAATATCTCCAAGGATGGAGATTCCACAATCTCTCTGGGCAACCTATGCATGTTCAGAGGGAACCTCCTGTGTTTCAGTTTGTGCCCATTGCCTCTGGTTCTGTCAGTAGGCACAGCTGGAAAGAACTTGGCTCTTCTTTGCACCCTTCCTTCAAGTATTTAAGAAGATCCCCTCTGAGACTTCTCTTTCCTCGGCTAAACAGTCCCAGCCTTCATTGACCCCAGTCATGGAAGTTTATTGTCCACAGCTTGAAAATGCCAAATAAACTTTTCAAGGACACCTAACTTTTGCCCTTGAAAGTTAGCTCTCGCAAAGCCTCAGAGATCTGAAGTCAATGAGACACCTAGGGTAGTTCACAGCAGGGCCCAGGCACATGACTCCTCTCAAAACTTAGAAATTTCACAGTCTGTCCACATCATTAGCCACCTTAATCCTTTTGAAATTGTGTATCTGGAGCACTAAAAATTCTGTAATAGGAAATAGACAAGTGTTGCCAAGCGAGTGTTAAAAGGGAGACACCCAAAATCAGTGCTAGAATTAAAGTAAACAAACATCATAAAATAATAATAATGAAAGGAAAACCCTTACAGTCTTCAGCATGAAAAATTTTACTATAATTATTTCTATGACAACTCTGGGAACATCTCACAGGACTGCTGAGCAATCAACCAGGCAATTACTGCTCTCATAAGCACAACCAAATCTGTATGGACCTTATCCTTGTGTTGTCAGCTGGTTTCAGCAGCCTGGCCTTGGTGGCAGTATCAGGACACAAGGAACACAGAAAGAGGCAGAACTCCCTTGTTCTTAAGCTTTTTGCTTTTCCAAGGCTGTCTCCATTTGGGTAAGGGTTGCACATTCTTTCAAAACTAAGGCTTTCCTTACTTTTGAGGTTGGGAGGAGAATAGGAATTAATGACGACTGGCAACGTGATCTAACTTTGACACACAGAGCAGAAGCACAGACAGGCACCTCCCTGCCCTCTCTGTAGTGAGAATGTGCTCAAAGGGCATCATGATAGTATTCTTTGACCTGTGATTAACTCTGTTCCCAATGCTCTTACTGATCATGTGGCCAATGTTGTCAGCTAAAGGCTACTTTGGTTTACACCCACTATGGATTTGTGCGTACCTCTGAACATGATTTCAGCTGAACCCAGCAGCTCTTTCAAATAAGGCAGCTGGCAATTGGAGCTGGAAGCAACATTGCTATTTTCATCTGAGCTTGTAGGCCTGGAGTGAGCTCTAGATCTGGCTTGTAGCTCTGCTTGTGGACTCCAGAACAAAACTGCTGTGATACCAGATGCACACCAGCCACCCACCCATGCCTCTACTTGCAAGGCCAAATCAACAAATGCAAAGCTAATGCATTAAAATGAAGAGCACCAAGCCTCCAAATGTGCTTTGAAAATAAAATTTAATTAGTATGACAGTTCAAAAATCTTTCTTCCTACAGTTTCTCATCTTAATTTTTACATATATATATATTTATGATACTCATAAGACTTCTCATCCCTACTGCATTTAGCCTACACTGTCATTTATAGTCATTTCTTGCTCCCATCTGATTGCTGCCCATCTGAACTTCTGCTGAGCACGGCTCAATAATTACCCACTGCAGAGTGCAAAGGGGTTCCTGGTCCCAGGCACACATGAAAGGTGAGGAGGTAAAGTTTTATGGGAAAAGAATGGCTTTAATTATTTATAACAGCAAGAGATTTTTCAGGTAAGAACTCCTCTCTTGTTTCTCCCAAACTCGCTGTCAGGGGAAGAAGATATTTTTTTCTTTCCTTTCTCACCTGACACATAGTGTTTCTACATATGAAACAAATTACTTAAGATGCAGCTGTGGATGCTTAATTTGGTTGGTTTAGCTGTTGGGTGAAAACTTGAGTGCAGCCTAGCAGCTGGGAATTCACCAGTAAGCAATGTGTTGATAGATTAATTATCCTCAGAGTACTCCTCTTTCCTTTCATTAACAAGGTCTGACTGATGATTATTTTCAAAAGTTGTTCACCACAGAGGAGGCGGATCTTGATCAACAGAATGGAGCCAGCATGAGTGGGCTGAAAGAGCTCAGAGGAGGGCAGCATCCACAGTCAGGGGAAGCTACCTGTTCAGTCAGAGATTTTGAGGACAGGTTCAAGCAGAGAGAAGGGTCATCAGTCCATCAGCTGAAGGAGAGGCAGGCGTGTATCTGCAGTTACCATTCTGTATTAGGGCACATTAGCCAGGAGCTACAAGGATAATCCTGTATATCATGTACCTCTACTCCATAGTCACTTGGCACCATCACCCTTTCCCCATTCATATTTCAGCCCACACAGTACCACCATGCTGTGGATGTCAATGTGATGTCCAGGTTGAATGGCCATGGAGTGGAGGCTTTGCCTCTGAACTGAAAAGCAATCCAGCAAAGCAGTGAGAGAGAGCAAGAACTGGCTTGGGTATTCTTAAAAAGAGTCTTAGAATCATAAAATCATAGAATGGCTTATTTGGAAAAGACCTTTAAGATTATCAAGTCTAGCCATTAACCTAGCACTTCAACTCCACCACTAAACCATGTCCCTAAGTGCCACATCTACACAATTTTTTAACATCTTCAGGGCTGGTGACTCCATCACTGCCTTGGGCAACCCATTCCAATGCTTGACAACATTTCATTGAAAAAAAATTCCTAATACACAGTCTAAACTTCCCATGGTGCAACATGAGGATATTTCCCCTTGTCCTATCACTTGTTACTTGGAAAAAGAGACCTGTCCTCACCTCACTAAACCTCCTTTCAGGTAGTTGTAGAGAGCAATCAGGTCTCCCCTCAGCCTCCTTTTCTCCAATCTAAACAACCTAAGCTAAGCAGCTCCCTCAGCCACTCCTTATAAGACTTATGCTCTAAACCCTTCACCAGCTTCATTGCCCTTCTCTGGACATGCTCCAGCACCTCGATCTCTTTCTTGTAGTGAGGAGCCCAAAACTGAACACAGGATTCAAGCTGCAGCCTCACTAGTACTGACTATAGGGGAAGCATCACTTTCCTGCTCCTGCTGGCCACACTATACCTGATGCAGGCCAAGATGCCATTGGCCTTCTTGGCCACCTGGGCACACTGCTGGCTCATGTTCAGTCGCTGTCAACCAACACTGCCAGGTCTTTTTCCACCAAGCACCTCTCCAACCACTCCTCCCTAAGCCTGTAGCACTGCATGGGGTTTTTATGACTCAAGTGTAGGATCCAGCACTTAATCTTGTTGAATTTCATACAGCTGGCCTCAGCCCACTGATCCAGCCTGTCCAGATCCCTCTGTAAAGCCTTCCTTCGCTCAAGCAGATCAACAAACACAGTAAACTTTGTGTCATCTGCAAACTTACTTAGGGTGCACTCGATCCCTTTGTCCAGATCATTGACAAAGATCTTGCTTCTCCAAGGCGAGAATGCTGTGTTGAATACCTCCCATATCTGCAGAAAATCATTTCTAAGGTTGTAATCATAAAATTGTTTGGAAAAGATACTAATACACAGACATCACCAAGAACATAAAGAGCTGGAGAAATACAAGGAACAGGAGGATAAAGTGATTTATGACCTTACCTGTTCCTCTGTTTTTCTCTTGAAGAAAGGACCTCATTTTTGCAGCACACCAAACTCACCCACATGTGTTAAGTACCCTGTGCTGGGTAGAGTGTTTTGGTAATACCAATAGATTATTACTGATGCAAATATCCTGGAAATCAGGAGTGGTCCTTAGAAAATGTGTTGTAGAGCAGTAAGATTCTTCAGCAACTGAATGGATAAAAATACCAAGAACGTATAGTATAGCTGTGACATGAAAAGTAGCACTTTACTACCATAAGCATAGAGGATTACTATTCCTAGAGGACTTTCCTATTTGGCTGTTAACAGAATTAAAGGGAGGTGGGGATGAAGTGTTATATCCTTTCAGCTGTATAGATATAAAAATATGAAGTTTAACCCTGCTGTGGGTGGATATTAAATTCTATTTTATCATATCCAAAGACCACCAAATCCAGTAATTTAAGAATGAAAATGCTATGTAAAGTCATGACTGCATTGTTTTATACATCCAATCTTTATTAATTGAGCTGTCAGAAATGGAAATGCATTCATTAATGGTAGAGGTAGTTGGACTAATCTCCAAATGGAAATTAGCAAAGTAAAATTACTCCAGTTCAGTGAAATGAATGGATTTACATCAGGTTAAAGAAGAGAGAAACATTTCTCTATCTAATGTTACCCTCTGGATAACACTATTTCGTGCACTGATGACTGCCACAAGTCCAGAGTTTTCATTTGAACTGCTGCACACTTTGCAGACAGGTCTGAGATTAACCACTTCAAGCAATGAGGAAATGGAGAATCCATCATGTCTGTAGATACTTTGTTTGAAGCTTAAATAAAGTTTAAGAACAGCATGAATAATTTCGGCTGTAAATTGGCCATGCTTCTTCTCACCAGATTATTTTATACATAGCATGTTCAGTTTCATGAATAGATACAGGAGAATATGCTATTCCTCCAGCAATGGCTCCAAGCAGTTTTATGAGGAAATGGTTTCCTAGTTTCCATAATCACCCTCAAGAGATTTTAATGTAATATAGTAAGTGTGAATGGCAATCTGCTATTCAACACTAAAGGTGTTGCCAGCCTGATCACAGGGACCAGCATTTGGAAATCAATGATGTTTGCATTTTCAGGCTTCGATCCACAGAGAGGAGGTTGTGGAGGAAATGGGCAGTTATGAGACATATAGAGGAAAACAAACTGAAGGGGATCAGCCATACTTGAAGAAGTAAAATTAGGATTTGGAGATCATTTGTCAAAAGGGTAAGAGAAGTACGTGACATGAGTAAAATAGTTTATATGCCTAAATTAATAGTCTTTCCATGACTACAGTATGACTGAGGGATGTCCCTCCTCAGGACTTTAGCCTTGCCTAGTTTTTGTTCCTACAGAGAAAGACTAGTGTCTCTGGACACTTCCTTGGTGTTACTGGTGAGCTAGATCCCAGACACCAGTCCCCAAGTCTGCAAAGAGAGTAGACTTAGGCTCTATCTACACGGACAGCAACATCTACTCTCAGAAATCCCAAAGTGCCTTCAAGTGCTTTTACATGCCTTGGAGTCACATTGTAAAGCCCCTGGTTGGCTCAAAATGTGACCTCGGTGTGAGCTACAGATTTTGTCAGACATGTTTTAATAGCAAAGAGAAGCCAGACCCAGTGGGCTGCAGGTTTCCAGTCCAGCCCAGCAGAGCTGAAGCAGGTCAGCTCCTGGAACCAGGGTGCCCCCTTCACAGCCCCACTGAGGCAGTGGGCTACCATTCTCCCTCCCCAGCCCTGGCTGGAGGGAGGCTGAGCACAGATTCTCTGCAGGAGTTGGTGTGCATGCACACATGCATATATACACATGTAAAATTGCTACACAGATGATCACATAGATCTGCACATTATTTTTTACTCATTCATCCCAGCTTCACTAAATTAGCACCTGAATTTGTTATTTCTGATGCCTTTACCTAGCTCATCTCAGTCTAACATGGTATTACTGATGCTGCTGCCTTTGCAAGGCTCTGCTCCCCAAAAGGTCTCAAAAGCACACCTCTAAATACCTGTAAAGCTCAGCAGCTTCTTTCCTTTAACCACTCATGAAATCCAGGCACCCCTCAAAGTGTTCATAGAATCAGAGAATCACAGAATGGTTTGGGTTGGAAGGGTCCTTAAAGATCAACCAGTTCCAATCCCCTCGCCATGGGCAGAGATAACTCCACCTAGACCAGGTTGCCTAAATCCCTGTCCAATCTGGCCTTGAACCTGGCCTACTCTATAACTTTTTTCCCCTTCTTGGTGTGTTAGCCATCACATCCAGCAGTTTTTCTTGTAATGTCAGGTAGCTTTCTGTGGTTTGTTCAGTGAGGTGAAACCTTTGCCCAGCGCCCAGTAACATTCATGCATGTTTTAATAATATTTTCTTCCACATCACTGACAGAAAAATATTAAATATGGGTTGAAAATCAATCCCTGGAGACCTCAACTAGGAATAGTCAACTGGATGATACACCAACAAGATTAATTTTCTCTATCTTTCAGTGAACTGCTTCTAAATTAGGTTCATTCAACATACACTGATTTTGAAAAATGCTAATCTTTTTACACAGGTATCATGCAGTACTAAGCAAAATGCCTTACAGGAATGTAAGCATATTATACTAACACAATTCTCACCATAAAAATTAGTTGAACTCATTCATTATATCACCATCTGTTTATTCCTCGCTGACTATGCCACCCCAAAACTTTTCCCATTATTTTGAGAGATGACTCCTACCTACTTAGATTATTATGTTTTCCTTTTCTGAGCAACCTTCTCAGTTTACTGAATGTTATTTGTTTCTTTTAAAAGAACAACGGCTGGGGATCACACTTCCGAATTATTGTCCCTTGTCCTGAAACGTGAGGAATTCTGTTTCTCTGTAGAACTCTGCACAGAGATTTTGCAGCAAATTAAGAAGCCTAGTTTATAATTGGCTTGCCCCACAAACTCCCTCTTGAGAAAGATTGCTGAAAGCTTCACAAATCTACACTGATTTTGGAATAAACCTTCACCAGTTCATGACTTCACATGAAAATCAAACAATATGCAGACAGCTTGCAGAATTTTACCAGAGCTAGCAGGAATATTTTCAAAGACATGAAACTGCATTAAAATATGTTACTTTCTGGAAGCCAAGTATTTTTCACAGACCTATTTGCTGCAACAAAGTCCTCCTCTAAATCCACTTGTCTCTTTCAAGAGTAGACAGGGGAAAATCTGAGTATTTATGAATCAGTCTCAATAAAGGAAAGAGAGCTCAGACTTCTGCCTTCCTTGTGGGCATCTTCATTTGAAATTCTCTCTGGAAATTGCACTAGTTTTCTTACAAGAAGGTCCCTATAATTTGCCTAATTATCAGCCTGACAGCTTTACATACAGCTTATATGCAGAAAATGAAAGGAATGATGAGAGAATTTCATGGAAGAGCTTTTATTTCCCCTGATAGAAATACCATCTCATTCTAATTTGCATGTTAACATTTCACATTGCCCTCCATATCTGATTGGTGGAAATATATCTACTCTCATTTGTTCCCTTAAAAACAGAAAACAAGAATTGACAAGAATTCATCTTGTTCCAGCAAATCAGCTCCAAAAAGAGTGAATTTGGGTCAGATTAAGATCCCACCAGTCATAGAGATATTCCGACTTTTAAATACAAGTTATATATTTTAGAAATAGAGTTAAAAGGAGAAAC
>NW_010173951.1:21679-37603 GCF_000695765.1 Mesitornis unicolor
GCATCAAAAAATAAAAAATGTCTATGGGACAACCCGGGACTTACAGGCAAACAGACAATTACATGCCCTTTTTTTGCTACCACGTCTCCATAAATAGCCAGAGCCTGAGAGAGAGGAAAACTGGGTGTTGCTAGTAAATCGCTACTGCACCTAGATGATCAAATCTTACTCAGATTTTTAATACAGTAGTATTTGAACTTCTGAGAAGGCTGACAGCTACTGTAAACCAGTGTAGGACCTTCTGATGCTCACATCCTCAGGACTGCTGAATGGCAACCCAAGTAATAACAGGTTACTTGGAAAAGTCTCTGGCTACTCACTGTCTAATTTTCCTCCTCTTTAAAATCCACAGTGCACTTGTCCACAGATAAAGTGCTTGAGCACTTCCAATGAAGAAGAGAGTACAATTCCAGAGATCTGTATTACTGATCACTTGATACTGTTTGACAACAGATTCACAAGTCTATAAACGGTTGATTCAGTCTCAGTATCAAGGCTACTGGGCTTTTCACATTACTGTACTTCATCTAGTGACAGAACATTCTGTATAACCTTGGACTAAAAATGGGACTGCCTCAGTCTCCTTCAATAAACCATTACCCATTTTATTTTATTTGACTACTATGTGGCTGGAAGATGCACAGAAATGAAGGTCTTAAAAAGTTTGTATTCTGGCCTAAAAGGGAAAAAGCAAAAGGATGAAGGACCATGTTGACATTACTTGGGTTCCTAGCTTCTGTGCTGCCTCATGCTTTCTATTTAAACTGCAGTGTGTGCCACTAGCTCACATTTTTGTAGGTAACCAAGACACCATGGAAGAATTGGGTTCTACATCATAATACAAAGTGAGAAGTTCAGCTATAAACACAGCAACAGTTTTCAGATTTCCTGATCTTTTGTGTGCTTAGCTATATAACCTAAAATTTAAATACATAAGTTTTTACATAGAAAAATACACATTCAGTCTAATATTTAACTCTTTTCTGTTATGTACAGAGATTTCCAATCAGTTCTTTCAAATATGCAGCATGCATTTATTAGGAAAAAGATTTCAGAAACATTCTGTTTCTTGACACAAACCATACTGGCAATATTCACATTCTTAAACTGAGATTTTCAAGTCAATTTGACAATAATGCTTTAAGCATAATATACTTCATTTATATTCTTCCTTGAGGGAGATGAAAACACAAACACCATCTTAATTAATTCTTAAAGGACAGATTTAGAGTTATGACTAAATGTGTCTGCAAAATACCACTTGGGAAAATACAGGCAAGTGTCATTACATGTAGAGTCAGCTATCCTCCTAGAGAATAACTCCAGACACCTACAAGCTTAAATCATCTACAGCATGGAGTAATTGCTGTTGTTACTGCGCTTCAAGTGTGAGCATGGAAAGTGCTGATCCCCATTTATATTCAGCACTAAAAACTGTTCTAAAGTGAGCATAAAATAGACTTAATGAATGCTTTCAGAAAAGATCTTCTGTTTTATATCTAAATAAATGGGTGAAAAAAAGTTAATTTAGCAACAATCCATACTGTGACTTCAATCTCCAAAAAGATTTATACATATAATTTGACTTCTTGGCTCAATAATTAATCTAAACATTGTAATTTGCTTCATGGATAGTTTACACACATTATCTGGCTGCATTCAGGGTACAATGTAAAAAACACTTTTGCTATGAGTACTTGAAGCAAAGCAGATGTCAGGTAAATAAGGTGCTGAGAAACACGAAGGAAGTTATGAGGATACATACATATAAATAACCTGTGGTTTGGAAAGCCATCTCATGCAAAGCAGAAATATTTATCATGAATTATAGAGTGGTTTGGGTTGGAAGGGACCTTAAAGATCATCCAGTCCAACCCCTCTGCCATGGGCAGGGACACCTTCCACCAGACCAGTTGCCCAAAGCCCTGTCCAACCTGGCCTTGAACACTTCCAGGGAGGGGGCAACCACAGCTTCCCTGGGCAACCTGTGCCAGTGTCTCACCACATACTCCAGGTGGGGTCTCACCAGAGCAGAGGGGCAGAATCACCTCCCTCGCCCTGCTGGCCACTATTCTTGTGATGCAGCCCAGGATGTGGTTGGCCTTCTGGGCTGCAAGCACACATTGCTGGCTCATGTTGAGTTTTTCATTGACCAACACCCCCAGGTCCTTCTCTTTGGGACTGCTCTTGAGCCATTCTCCACCCAACCTGTATTTGTGCTTGGGATTGCCCCGACCCAGGTGCAGGACCTTGCACTTGGCCTTGTTGCACTTCATGAGGTAGGCATGGGCCCACCTCTCCAGCTTGTCCAGGTCCCTCTAGGTGGCATCCCTTCCTTGCAGCATGTTGACTGCACCACCCAGCTTGGTGTCATCCGGAAACTTGCTGAGGGTGCACTCAATTCCACTGCCCATGTCGCAAACAAAGATGTTGAACAGCACCGGTCCCAATACTGACACCTGAGGAATGTCACTCATCACTGGTCTCCACTTGAACATTGAGCTGTTGACTGCAACTCTTTGAGTGTAACCATCCAGCCAATTCCTTATCCACTGAGTGGTCCATCCACTGAATCCATATCTCTCCAATTTAGAGACCAGAATCTTGTGCAGGACAGTGTAGAACGTTTTGGACAAGTCCAAGCAGATGACATCTGTTGCTCTTCCCTTATATACCAACACTGTAAACCCATTGTAAAAGGCCACCAGTTTTGTCACGATTTGCTCTTGGTGAAGCCATGTTGATTGCAACCAATAACGTCTTCATTTGCCATGTGCCTTAGGAGAGCCTTCAGGAGGATCTGCTCCATGGTCTTGCCAGGCACAGAGGTGAGACTGTATTTATATAAGTTCCCTGCATCTTCCCTTTTTCCCTTTTGAAAAATGGGGTTTATGTTTCCCCTTTTCCAGTCAGTGGGAATTTCACTGGACTGTCATGACTTCAAATATCATGGAAAGTAGTTTTCAAACTTTGTCCACCAGTTCCCTCAGGACCCGCAGATGAATGTCATCAGGTCCCATGGACTTGTGCACCTTCAGGTTCTTTCGATGTTCTCAAACATGATCTTCTTTCTTCTACAGTTAGTGGTTCTTCATTCTCCCAGTCCCTGCCTTTGCCTTCTGCGACTTGGGCAGTGTGGCTAGAGCCCTTGCCAGTGAAGACTTTGGCAAAAAAGTAATTGACTACCTCCGTCTTCTCCATGTACTGCATGACCAGGTCTTCTGTTTCCTTCTAGAGAGGGCCCATAACTTCCCTTGTCTCTCTTTTGTCACTGAGGTACCTGTAGAAGTTTTTTTTGTTACCCTAGATGTACCCGGCCAGATTTAATTCTATCTGGGCTTTGGCTTTGCTAAGTTGATCCTTGGCTGTTCAGACAATTTCTTTATATTCCTTCCAGGCAACCTGTCCTTGCTTCCACCCTCTGCAGACTTCTTGCAACTAAGTGAGTCCAGAAGTTCCTTGTTCATCCACACAGGTCTCCTGGCATTTTTGCCTGATGTCCTCTTCATTGCAATGTATCACTCCTGAGCTTGGACAAGGTGATCCTTGAATATTAACCAGCTTTCTTGGGCTCCTTTTCCCTTCAGTGCTTTATCCAACGGTACTCTACCAAGCAGGTCCCTGAAGAGGCCAAAGTCAGCTCTCCTGAAGCCTGGGGTAGTGAGCTTGTTGTCTGCCCTCCTCGCTGCCCTAAGAACTTTGAACTCCACCAGCTCACCATCACTGCAGCCAGTGACCCTTTCGCTCCAGATATCCCACCAGCCCTCCTTGTTGGTGAGAATAAGGCCCAGCATCACACCTTTTCTTGTTGATCCCTCTACTGCTTGGTGAAGGAAATTGTCATTGACGCTTTTCTTGGTTCTAGTCTAGTACTGAGCCTCTTGCAGTAAGAAATGCACATCCATCAGTGTTACTCAGTCTTTCCATAGGCATAACACATAAAAATACTATTGCAATTATTTGCAATTATTTAATTACACTCTTAAAAGCATCACCTTGCTTTGAAATGTGATCAATTCTAGGGCAAGTTAACTGGTATTTCATGGTAAAAGCAAGTTTCCCTTGCTGTTCCAACACTGTGCTCAGAAATCTTTACAAATTGGCACACATCAAGAACAGCAATGCTCATTTTAGATTGCTACTGTTCAAACTGCAGGTGAACCTTCATAAACAAATCTCTTTTATAATTATGCATTCATTTCAACATATGTTCAGCACACAAGTGCTACTCATTAAAAATTTACCTGCATTCAATAAATTCTATTTAGTATTTATTATTGTGTAGCATTCCCAAGTAAAAGGCCTCCAGACCTCAGAGTCTTATCAAATAGCTACAAAACAATTTTCTGACATTAGAAAATGCTTTTCTAGGTTTGCACACTAAACACATGGTTAAACTCAAACCACTGAATTTCCAGCTTTGTGAAGAAATCACTGTTTCGCAGGACAGAGGAAGGCTTGTTCAATAATCCAAATGAGCTGATAGGAACTTGGCATCTTCAGGCAACCGTATAATCCTCTTAAAGCAATTTCAACTTCAATTTCAGACTCCCTCCATGAAATAAATCTTGGAGGTCCTATAGCCATTGTTAGGAGGAGGCTTCTGTGGCTATCACAGTCTTCTCAAGCCAGCAGAGAAATTTCTGATGAAGATATTAGAGGGGAAGGTCACAGAATCACAGAACCACAGAATTATTTGGGTTGGAACCTTTAAAGGTTCCATCCACCTCCCTCCCCAGTAAGCAAGGACATCTTCAACTATTATAGATGGGGTTGCTCAAAGTCTTGTCTAACCTGACCTTGAATGTTTCCAGGGATGGGACATCCGAAACGTCTCTGGGCAACCTGCTCCATGAGTTCACCACCCTCGTGTAAAAAATGTCACCCTTATGTTTAGTTTGAATCTGTCCTCTTTTATTTTAAAAACGTTAACCCTTTTCCTTTCACTAGAAGCCCTACAAAAAAGTATGGGCCCATCTCTGTTGTAAGCCCTCTTGGAAAGGCTGCAAGAAGGTTTCCCTGAAGCCTTCTCTTTGCTATCTGAGGCATGGAGGAGCACTCACTGTGGCATCAATCTCCTTTCTCTATACTCCCTGCCCAGATCTGGTAAGTCTGATCTTTCCAATCCACCCTGGAAAAAATAGGGCTCCTGTCGCAGCACAATCACATTCTGATGAGCTGGTTTAAAGTAATTTTTGTTTTAAACACACAGTAGTATAAAGCTCTCAGCTTTATCATAAATCTACACAGTTCAAGAAGAAGCCACCTTTCCCACCCTTGCCTCTGTATATCACACTCACCCTCTGATCTGCCTGTGAAGTGAGTTACGCTGATCCTGCACTACCCACCATTAGAGGAAACATTACTAGCAAGTCCTGTCGCAGCATGTGCCTGCCATGGATCTCCTACCAGGCAGGTATTAATCAATCAAGCACAGCAATACACATTAGACTTTTAAATGGGCAAGGGAAAAGCTGTTTCATTTGATGACAAATTGCCTACCAGTAATTGGTTGTAACTAATTAAGCAAGCTGAACACAGAGGCTACTAATGATAGCCAGTTGCTCAACAGCTAAAACTGTTAATTGTAAAAGTTTCTGGAGCCTTTTGACATGATCTCTGGCAAGTTATATGCAAAGTGACCTGGAGGAATAAATTAATTGCAGCTTTGCCATATCCAGAGAGAAAATGGGTAGGAAAAAATGCAAGTCAGCTTTAAAATTAAAAGGTGATTATCAGAATTAAATGAATCCTTTTAAAAGGAACAAAGTCAAAGGACTTGATCAGCAGAAGTGTGACAAAATGAGAGCAAGTGTTAGAGGACTAGTCTTAAGAAAGTTCCTTTAAGTAAAAGGTGCCTTAGAAATAACAAGTGAACAATCTTCAGTTACTCAGTATGGTTCTGGACAGCTATCTCCAATAGCAAGGCAGTGGTTCAGGTTCTATATACCTACCAAGAATTCATAGGAAAAAAACAAACAAATCTTAAAGTGAAACTATTTTAAAAAAAAAAAAACAAACAGCCAAATCCTATTTGAAATCGAAGAAAAATAAAATGAGAAACTAGATATCCAAATGACTCATCTCTCTGTCTGTTTTCCTCCTAGATGTCTTCCTGCATTCGTCCAACAGGCTATCCACACGCCTGTAAATCTGACACCTGATACATCAAGAGCAAGAAGAGATTGAGTACACTGGATCAGGGTCACAACCCAAGTGCCAGCCTGTCTAAATCCCTTTGCAGCAGGCACTTTGATCCACAGAACTCCCTAAGGTGTGTTCTCCTCTGAGAAGAGTCAAACTCTTGTCTACTTGCAACATTTTGTGTGCAAACGTTATTTGAAACATCACCAGTCTTCTCAGTATGGATTCTTTAACTTTCAGGTATTCTGGAAATGCATCTATTTCTATTTGCTCTTGCTGCCCTAACAGATTATGTTTTCTGAAATATTTCTCACAGTTAACCCTGCAACTACAATAATGAGCTCAGGTATATACATTCTTCCAATTTGGCTTATGTAGTGACCTCCATTACAATGTAAATATCAAACCAAGTTAAATCGTAATTATAACTTAGGTTTAAAACATGCCAGTGCATTTTCAATGTAGAAGAAGTTTTAGTCTTTAGAAGTTTCACAGTGCATGGTCTAATCGGTCACATCGTAATAGAGAGAAATCCCTGGAGGACACAGCATTGCAGGTCTTGTTAGCCTGGAAAAAAAGGTATGAAATGTAATCAGCCAGATGTGGTGTCTTGATGTTCCCTTGCAGGACTGAATTATCTAACATGAAGGAGTCTAAAGCAAAAAAATCAAAGGTGGTGCAGTGTTATTTTTACGTCCTCCCTTTCTTCCTTCTTGTCAGAGCTGAAGATGGTGCATGTTTTACCTGATACACTCACAGTCAGACATTTACATGCACACTAGGCTCCTACAGCAGCTTGTGTTTCAAAACTGCTCAGAAACCAAACAGGTTCCAGTTCAACTAACATGCTAATTTCAGATAATTTTTATTCTTACCTTCTGCCAAAAACTGTAAGGTATAACTGTAACACTAACACTGAATCTCCTATTACTTTTCTCCTAAAGTGCATGACATTTTATTTTAAAGTGTTCCCATTACATGTAAGTGTATGGTCAGGTATTACCTTCTCTGAGGTAGTACGACTCTGGCAAGGTTACGTGACTGCTGTTGATCTTTCTATAAACAAAATAATTACCTCCCACTTATCTTTCAAGATTTATATGGTTTTCACAGAGCCTTTTAAGTAATTTGCAGATGGCAAATATTTCACCTCTGGAAGGTGCTTATATCATAAGAAGAAGCAGGGAGTCATCACATGACATGAGGATTTGATATGATAATGCAAATCTATCTTTTCCCCCTTCGGCCATTCTATTACAATCCAGGGAGTTATCTTGAGTACCAGGATTAACAGATTTTGCTCTGTTTGTTTCTCCAAGGAAGTAACATAAACTCTTTTCTAAGTAATGCAAGGATGATAAATTTCTGCTCTTAATTCTAAAGTAACTTTTCTTTCAAAATAGGCATGCTTTGTATGATTATCTTTATTAAATGGCATTTTATGTTAGACATCTGCAAATATCTTCATGACCATCATGGCTTTTAATAGAATCTCACCTATGTAAGCACAGTTTGGAGGTCGTCCCGAGCAGCAGATAGACAGTGTCCAGTTACCTAGAATAAAAAACAGTGGTTTTATTTTTTTTTTCTGTATTAAAATTGTTACATGCTGCAATAGTTCTTATTTGCGTAACTGACTCTGGAGTGATTTGTCACACTGGTCTTGTCCCCATTTCCGATAATGTAGTTTTCAGTCAATGTAATTATACTGCTCTCCTGGTTCTTGATCAAGTAAATAATAGCATGATGGTGTACAATCCAAAGTGTATTGTGATGACACTGAAAAACTGCCACGCTGCTGTAGAAAACTGGGTTTGCTGTCTCCAAATCTAATTGCTCTGGAGTAATCTTGTTTGTATTCCAAGGAGTCAGCAATCATTTGCATTATATGTAAGACAGTCAGTGAATGTCAGCTGAAATGATTTCTCTGAGTCTTGATGATGAAATTTGAAGCAATGGGAGCAAAGTTTGGACTTGGTCCTTCAGGACTCGTATCCAGAACAGTGATCAGGAATTAACAGTGAGACAGAGGAGCTGGGTCATTTGGCACAGACAAGGGCTCATCCTATGCCTGGGAACCCAAAGGACTTTCTATGGCTAAGCTGACCTGGCAGGTGAACGCTCCACCTGGCACATCGAGCCAGGCTGTCTGAAACGGCACTGCATGAACAGCGGAAAGATGAGTGACAAGGCACCCACACAGATTCCCCTTTGACTTCTAGCACCTCCACACCATCATTTGCAAACCCCTTGAGGGCAGAGAGTACAACCCACTGTGCACCAGTGAGTCTATTCTGCAAAATATCTGGACACATACAAGAATACAATAAATTGTCCTGTGAGCAACCCAGGGACTGATTTACAGTGAATTTGATTTTAATAGCTGGCTGAATTTTGACTGAAATTTATGGAGGAAATGCTCTGAATGAAACATGCTCTGCCATGCTTCATTAGGCAGCAAAGCATCTCTAGCACAGAGAAGCCATAACTGAGGAATTAAGCCCCCAGTGGTTTGGGCAATTGCCCCACACATGTTTCCAATGTACCTGCTCTGCTCTATAGCAGTGACTGAGTTCAAATGTCACCTTTTTTTTTTTGCTTTCCACAAGAGGATCAGTGGTGTCTTTTAATTTGTTAAACTAACCTACTTCCATGAATTTATAGGAATCTGGTATCTTTGACTACAATACCACTAACCCAAAAAGGGACAGAGAATAAGCTTAAGGACTGGCACATGTGCATCCATACTGTTTCATTATCAGGACATTATCTAGCACATTTTTTCTGGTGACAACTAACTCCTACCAGGCAGAGTTTGGGCATTGTTTCAGGAAGAAGCAATTCCAAAACATAATGAAGGGACTAGCAAAAGAGAGTTTAGAAATATGAACATGAGTTTTGGTCTGGTTTAATTACTATTAAAGATTGACAGTTTCTAAATCATCACCCCTTCAAGTTAAGCAAAAACTCTTATGAGGGTGAATTCACACAAACTCTCACAAGTTCATCTGGCTACATAAGCATGTATACCTCAATGGTTTAAACAAGTATAACAATATAACAAAAGAGTAGAAGCACTTCTTGGCAACCCAATACTAAGGTGTGGGTTTTTTTCCAATAAAAATTATTAAAAAATTGATACATTGATTCCAATAAAAATGATAAAAAATTGTTCTTCTATACCTTCTTTTATTTTCAGTATCTTACCAAGTCCTTATTGTCTTTGTTTTATGGATGGAAAAACTAGAAAAAGTGAAATGTCACCCCAGAATTATCATCCAGCAGATGAGAAGTCTGAAGGTAGGGTATGCTTCCCATCCTTAGATACTTACTTGGTCTTCCTCTCCTTCCTCTAGGATCTGATCATCTTTCTCTTCCATAATTACTAATTCCTTTTTTGGGGTGTGCAAGTGCTCTCCATTCATTCAATTCATACTGTTAAACCTGAAATGGCTTTTCCCACTCTCTAGTACCAAGTTTTCCATGTCTGCCTCAGCACTGAGTAAGGGGTAGTTCATCTGTAAGCTTACAGGCATTTTGCAGTTACCCGAGTCAAACAAATGACACTACTTCTCTTTACAAACTTCTTTTATGGCCTTATTTCAACGCTGATACCAAGCTACCTGAAAGCCTACTTCACAACTGGATGCACAGATATCAGCACTGAAGAGAGGTGTAGACAAAACATTAATATCTTTGATATTCCTTGACGATCCTTGGTGGAGGAACCCAGACATCATGACTGAACCCAGATTTTCTGAAGTTCACATAAGATTTCAGTCATACTGCCAAGAATTCAGACCAGACTGCAATCTGCAGTCTTAGCCTCAAGAATATCTGTTGTTCAACACTGAAAGATGAGAATAAACCCTCATCACTCAAGAGTCCTTTGTCAAGCCCTTCTCCATTACAGTTTTGTGAAGAGAAGTGTTGGAAGTGCTGTAAGTCTGAGGAACTTTGATCTGTTTTGTTCTGCAGCCAAGTAGAAAGACTTTGGCTCACATTAGAAAGCTGATTTTTAAAACAACCAACCACATGCACAGTAGCTGCATCAGGTAGGGCTCTAACAGCCGGAAGGCAGGACAAATGTGAACAAACCTCCAGAGCCTTTTGCCTCATTCTCATCCTTCCTCTTCTCCATCCATGTTCCCAGACAGCTTGCTGAAGCCCAGCAGAATGGAAGGATGGGTTAAATGCTGCAATATTGATGGGTTTTAGCAACACAGGAGAAAGAACAAGAAAGTCGATACCGATCCTGTAAAGACTCTGGCCTAGTTGCAGCCTGTGAGCGTATAATTGTACTTGCCAGTAATATCTGGCTGATTCATAGTCTTGAGAAGTCCATTTTTTAGAGATCTCTTAGATCTGTCTTAAAAGGTACTCAATGAATTGTATGACATATTACCTTCAAGAATATGATGCAGAACAAGATCATAATTGATTTTTGCTTCCCTGTTTCTTTCTGTTCAAACAATTTAGCAGCTAAAAATAGTTTAACTATTACTTAGGTCTGGGGAAAGAACTTTAACTACATTCCATCTCCAGTAATACAGGACATTCTTCTCATCATTTTTTCTTTATCTTGTATTTGGATACACTCATAGTTACCTATCCTGTCTTGCGATTAGCAGCATTCCTCAACCCTTATTTACTTTTTAGGGAAACACTTCTTACAGATTTTAGAAAGGAATTAGCATGCAAGGAACTTAATAAAAGTTTTGACACAATCATCTTCAACAAGGTTTAGGGAAGGCCTCTAATTATGTTTTCCTAGGTGCTCTCCCTCAAGGACCACTGGTTTGAAAGACGTACCCAGCACTAAAATCACCCAGATTGCTCACCGATACAGAACATAAGCTTGCAGAGATCCATGGCAAAAAAATATTAAAGAAGGCATGAGTGAAATCAGAAGAAACATGACTCCCAGGACACTGGTCGCAGCAGCAAAAGTGAGGGAAGTGCTGTTTTTCTTACAGCTGCCAGGCCAGTACTCCTGGTGACCCCACAGACCCTGCAATCTGCACACCATCAGGATGGCTAAGAGGTGCAGCACATCACATATACATAAATTTTTGTGTTAGCCCAGCAGGAACAGACATCTCAAGCATATTTCACACAAGGAGAAGTAGTCAATGGGCAGCAACGTGATGTCAGATTTATGAAAAGTGAAGTAAGGCAAAGGATTGAATCCAAGTGAATCCAAGTGAATCCAAGGTGAAGGATTGCTTCATAACAAATGGTGGTTTGTAAGGGATATAAAAAAAATGTGAAAAATTAGCTCACTGTCAAGAACAACCACAAAAATCCGATGAGGAACTCACAGCCAGCACTCCTTGCCCTTTGTGTTCAGATCACATGAACTCACACATTTTGAAGTTTATGAGTTTGTGAGTGGTGGAGAGTGAATGTGTAAAATCAATTTGCATAAAGACGTCGTAAATAAATATCACATTCCTCTTCCAGATGATTTCTAGAAGATATCTCTGTTCCTTTAATCTACCCTGCCACTTGAGTAAAAAATCTGAGTGCAAAAAATCTTAGCCTAAATTCTCCTCTGGTAAACTTGTCTTCCTTACAGAGAGTATCATGCAGTGTTGAGGCCCATACTTCCTCCTTTTTACCAATTGGATTGGTAACAATCTCGGCAGAAAATCTCCTGCAACATCCAGCTTTGGCACTGATAATCCAGAGGGAGATTTGGCAATGAGAGTAATGATTTTGAGATTAACTGGTTTACAGAAAACACTAAACTGACTCTGAGAATGAATACTGCAAAGGACAGTCTTGTTAAGCCTTGCACTGAAATGAAACAAGAGTGTGCACATTTGTTCTAGTGCATGGACTAAAATTATTCTGCATAGATCATTGTGCATAGTTAAACAATGTTGTCTGTCAATCAAGAAGATTATTTCTACTCCACGGTATTCCCCAGGAGTAATTTTATACTGACCATGGTGGGCTACTGCAAACAGGGTAAAATACAACTGGGAAATTGACTTCTTGCTTCTGTTTTTCACTTCAGTTGCAACTTAAATTCCTCTTTGAACATCCACGTAACCTGAAATAATAATCTTACACAATGTCAGTAACTTTTTTATAAAAGCAAGCCTCTGCTGTTGTCCTTGTCATTTATGTTCTAGAGGAAAGGCTAGAACAGGCTATATTTAGCAGCTTTGTGCATAGAAATGTCAGATCCAGAAAGAAATAGTGATGGACAACCCATTCATTTTTGCAACTGAAACACCATCTGTGTGCCCCACTGGAGCTTCCAAAAATGGTAGCCTCTGTTTAGTTACAGCATGGTTCTGTCTGCACTGGATTACTGTGGTTGTGTTTGGAGAGTGATGCTAAGAGAGCATCCTCCCTCTCTGCACTGCAGCTATCACTTGAAACTGAAAAGCAACCATCACAAGTGACCTCAGGGTATGTAGCAGTAATGCAAGGAGTGAAGAAAGCCAACAGCTAGACTAGAAGGGCTTACCTATTTAGAAAACCTTCAAGGGAAATCCAGATCAAAAGAAAAAATAGATTAGAAAAAAAAAAGGAAAAAATTGCTGGGTATAGTTGTACAGTGTTCTAAACTGTCTTCTGACTGCTATAGAACAAACAAGCTGACAAAATGGGTTTGTGTGATAATCGATCCTTGCTGATTTCCAGTCATTTTGCAGAAATGAAGTACACCTCTCCATCCCTGTCAGCCAGAAATACTCTTCAACTATTCTTCACCACCTCTGTCCTACTGAAAGACCTTAAGGTCAAGAGAACCTCTAGTCTCCTTAAGGACTCACCTGGTCTTACAGGACAGATAGAAATGCAGAAGTGAAAACAAAAGAGGAGCTTGCTCTGGTTTGCTCTGCTCTTCAGAGGTTGTTGCCTGGACTTCTGGGTCTTGTGAAATTTCTGCATGGCCTGACCTCCCTTATTATCAGCAGCTTAAAGTGGAGGAGGGCTTCCCCTCTGTCTCTGTGGTGCTTTGCAAAGCATTTTATTACCAATGCAAGAGAGTGCAGCCTTGGTTGGCACTACCCCTGGCCAGGCTTTCACCTTACCAGCACAGGCTGTGATTCAGGCTACAGAACCTTCCAACAATTCCTCCATCTGTCCCAACATGTGCTGCCTGGGGCTGCAATCCACCACTCTCCAGGAAATAACTGAGGCCATATGCTTCTGACCCCTGCCGGGAGCAGGCAGCACGCAAGGGCTGGGAAGGGAGGGAGCCCTGGCTGCACACCGTAACTCAAAGGCTGGCTCAAAGCAGGTGACTGCTTCCCACTGCTACTTGCTAGAAGAAATAACCACTTTCTGAGATTAAGTGGGTGGGATTTTGGCTTCTTAAAATGTGATTTCTTTTACTGAGAAGTTCTGTGGCAGTATGTATCCCTTTATGAGAGGCCGCGTCTTTTAGCCCTGTGCAGCAGAAGTTTCCAGGCTCATGTATCTGTATGCTGTGTGTGCCTGTATGAGAAGACAGTCTGCTGCAGCCAGCTTCTTTCAGATGGTTTTGGGTTACAGTTGGCACCACAAGAACAACCTAACAATTGCTCATGTAATTTTCCTGTCACAGTCACTCTCAGTCTGCCTAAAACTCAAACCCAGCCCCATCTACTGGGTTTGCTTCCTCAGCTCAGTCTGCAGAGACTCCAGTTTCAGGTTTGTTGGACCCTCCAATGCTGTCTTCATGACTTATATATCCCTCAAGTGTTTTCTCGCATCTTGTCAGCCTCCACTCCCTGGACCAACTCCCTGCAGTCCTATTGACACCTGCCTCCACGAAGTGCATTGAGCAATAGAGCAAGAAAGGATCCATGCCTGTTAATTCACATGTTTCTGGATGTATTTTTTTTTTCGCTTTTCTCTGCCTGCCTTGAGAATGCCTCTTTTTTGGGCCAATGCCACCAGCTCACAGGACAGAGCAGGAGAAAAGAGACTGAAACGGGTCTGCCTTCTGCTCTGTGCATCCTGCTTAGGGCTGCCATACACAGCATGAGGCTTGCTGCCAGCATAGCCAAGAGAAGGATGTCAGTTACATAGGGTGAATACTTGGAGATCAGCATGATAATGACCAAACCGTATTCATTTCAATTTAGGGTTCACATAAGTAAAAGCATTTCTGTATCACTGGCCCACTGAATGCATGATGTCTTCATGTTAAAGATCAAAATACGACAACTAAAAGCAAGCAGACCTCAAGTCACAAGCCTGAGGCTTGCCTCTTCTCTCCACTATCTGAGCCTGCAAGTGAGTGGAAGTGTTTCCTACTGCCAGGAGGCAGTGTTCAGGCAGCACTACCTAATGTCTGCCCTGTTCTGTATTTACCATCAGCAGTTCCATTTCATTCACCTCGGTGGAAACCAGCTGTTCCAGAAACCAACAAGCTTCATTGCCTTTGCCTTCACAGCACCCTGAGCAGTCAGGAATTGGTGACAGTCCAAGATCTGCAACAAATTAACCACCTGACTGCTGGACTCCTCCATGAGAAGAGATGCCTGTGACAGGGACCATGGAGGAAAGTTTGTTCTTACGTTCAGTTTCTCACTCCTCTGACATTTTGTGTGGTGTCTGTCAGTGCTTCACACCCTGGAAATGTAGTGGGAATACATTTACGGACACCACAATTATGCACTTAGTGACCATGTTACACTGTCCCACCCCACTACCCTATCCCACCACTTATCAATCAGCTTACAAATTAGCACCTCTGACAGCAGCACCCACAGGCAGCTTAGCACAGACCCCACTGAGGCAGGACTCTGCTCCTACACCTTCATCCCAGATTTCTGACATGTAGCAGTGCTCCACCTGACAACCTCATGAGAAGTGGAAGCTGCAAGTGAACTTATTTACCCATTTTGCATACATGAGGAACAGAGCTTGTGCCGGACTTGACTCCCAAGTGGAGGAAGACCTACCCACCTCCAGTTCAGCATCCATCACATATTAGTGGCTTTTACAATTATCTGTCTGGCAGATGGACAGCTGTTTTGCAGAGCACAACAGCAGAGCAACATGTACATTTTGCCAGCTCACTAGCAGTAAAATCAAATTAACAACGGAGAAAAAACATTAATTTACCTTTTTCAAAATAAAGGTTTTGCTGGAAGCCACAACAATCACCAGTTCAAATCCTCAGCTTTTGCAGGTAAAATTCCTGCTTGAAGAGATTGATCTGTGTAAACCAGCTTGTTTTCTTTTTTCTTTTAAAATGGTATTAAAGTAATTTCTCATTTTCCCCTTAAAAATAATTAAATGTTATGGCTTGTCCCTCTTATTTAAGATTTTTTTTTCACCCTATCTTTGCCTACTGTATCTCTCTCTGTCATTCTTTCCCTTTAGGTTTCAATTATCCTCAAGTATTATGTAATTAACATTATTTCTTATGCACCAATAACAGTACAGATAAGTCTTGCTTTCTCCTATTTGCAGTCTGAACGATCACATTAAAAATAAATACTTACCAAGAGCTCCTCTCTTCCCGACCCTTCTTGTGGTTTTCATTAGTGTTGCCTTCGGAGGCGTGGCGACCTGGTTCAGGAATGGCACGGCGACCCTCCCCAGGCCGCTCGGGCCATCAGCTCACAGATACCAATGTGGTGGACGGCAAATGGCGTTTATTGGTGAATGACGTGGCATTATATAGCTTGGGTTTATAACGTCACTTCCGTCTGCTTACATCATGAACTAAACGCTATTGGCTATCACGAGAGGGGCTCTATGTTTCCGTACAGCGCGATATCTTCCGGCTGCCAGACCCTAACTACCTACATACAAGGGATAAACTTT
>NW_010173952.1:0-5210 GCF_000695765.1 Mesitornis unicolor
CTCTGATCATGACATCCCTGATGAGCTCACTGCATGTTAGTGCAATAAAGTGCAGTTGAATTTTATCAGTAAGCTCTGTTGAGTGTTACTACATGAACCGTCTGTGTTCCAGCATATTAGATGTGTATTTCATAGAAACAGTAGCTTTGAGTAAAGAACATGAAGCACTTTGGACTGGATTCACAGAAAGCACTAAGTACCCACTGCTGTCTGACTTTCTAGAACCAGTGCCGCCTTTTATACAGTGTTTTCAACGCGTTTAGAGGGTCAAACTAGAGAAGAAATTGTTTAAGTCCTTTATTACAAAGATCAAAAGGAATGGTTACCATCTACATACATAATTTACAAATTATTCACAAGGGGAATAACAGATATGCAAGAACTGACAGCTTACTTCAGCCCAAGCTGGAGATAGGACAGTGTAGTTGTTTCCCTGCTTTATTGACTGAAATATGTGGGAATTTTTTCTTGTCTGTATTTGTTCAACACTGATCTAGTGTTTATGTAGCACCTTTAGTCATAACCATGCAAATGCTTACATGCTTATCTTTACTTGAAAGAGTGCAATGCATGTCTAAAGACACGGTGTATTCTTCACACTGCTGAGTGTTTGTTGGTCAGGAATCGTGTCAATTTTGGTATAATACAGTGGTAAGGCTTGAAAAAGTTGATTTGTAGAATTTCACTGAATTAAGCCATATGTAATTAAAACAAAACCGGAGATTACTATCAGGGTTCTTACTCTAAGAACTAAATTAAGTATGGCTGCTGTCTCTTTCAAGAATATTACATGATCTTAAGATAGATATTAGCTATGTTGTTAGATGTCTTATTTATTTTACTGATTTTATGCTTTTCCTTCATTCAGGTTAGCACATTTTATACAGTTTTCTAAAGTTGTTTCAGAGGCTGGGAAACTTTAACAACAAAGAATCCTATTTTGAGAGATTTGGTAAATTAGCAAACTTTTCATGGAATATTTTACAGCACTTAACATAAGAGAGAATGATTTTCCAAATCCCCTGGCACAAAAGCACAATATCAACAGTACAGTAGCTGCCATTTAGCTAAACCTGCAAATATCCATAATTTGCACTTTTTGCTGTCTACTGGGATGGCATGTACAACAAAATGCTTGAAGAAGCACAACAATTTAGGAGCAAACACAAATATAAATACAGAAGTCACTGATGTTATGTTGCATCCAAATTCTAAGCAATAAAACAAAACACTTCGCCAGTTATGTCTAGCGCAACTGTTCAGTGGGAATAATCTAAATACTTATGACAGTAGTATGGTATGACTTTCTACCCAGCTATCAAATATTCTTTATCATGAACTTTACAGTATTCTTACGGTGACAGATAAAGGATATTGTAGATGCCATGGTAAACTTAAAATACAGTAATAGGCAAAGATTTTAGTGGCACCACCTGTATATTCACCACAGTTGTTGGAACCTTGTGAAACAAAGCAACATTACAGTATGCCTTTGTAAGGCTTCTTGCTGGTTTTAAAAGGTAGTTTTTTCTTTAGGGAGATTGTCCAGCAGTATTGGTTTCACATCTCTTCAGTGGAAGGTCTCTTTATTGATCCACATAAGACTGCGCGTTTCGTTTGGTTTGCATTCGTACTCGATACTGCCAAAACTGTTTCCCCATTGGCAGTGATCCCGTTTGTGGTAGTTGTAAAATTTGACTTGCCAGACTGTTTCAAAAACGCCAATGTTGTTAAACTGTGAGGAAGAGGGAATATCAGTGTTAGTGAGCTGATTATTTTGTTGGTTTCTCTCTCTTAATGAGAAACAACACTCTTATGAAACTGTGGAATGTAAAATATCTGATATAAGGGTCATTGTTGCTCAAGTCAATAAATCAAACATCTATAAAGCTTGTTCTAATGGTCATAAAGTCTTTTATGCTTAGGCATACATAAAGCATGAAGGAGGAGATTCTCTATGTACTGTCCTCTTGCACAATATCTGGGAAAGGCAAAGGAGTAAAAACATTGAAGTTCCCATATGTATAAATATTACTAACAGCAAGAATCAGCTGGCTGAGAGGAATACAAAGAAGTTGTCTGAGCATCCAGGGATCAGGTTAAAAAAGCTAAAGCACAGATGGAATTAAGACTGGCCAGGGACATAAAGGGAAACAAGAAGAATTTCCACGGGTATATCAGTGAAAAAAGGAAAGTTAGGTAACGTGGGAACATTTCTTGAGCAGAATGGACATGACTATATGATGTTGAAACAGTACGTGATGGGAGACGTGCAGCTGTGATAGTGAAGTGACCTTGAGCGCTTGGAAAGAGAAACTTGGCAGTGAAGCAAGAAGTCGAAGAAGGAACTAAGCACAGCAAAACAGAATGGAGATGGGCAGCATAGCTTTAACCAATCATGTATTAGCTTAGCCAGTATGGACAGTGCATGAACACGACATGCAGTCAATCATTGTAAGGGATGGGGTGTGATCACTTAGAAAAAGATATATAAGTTGTAACTTTAGAACAATAAGGGTCTTCACTTTATAATTCTTATAGAGTTGTCTGGAGTCTGTTATGTGTCTCCCTCTCAAGTGGTGACCCCTCGGAAAAACCGAGCAGATGGAATCACTGAGGCGGGAATAGGCCGACTGGGTGCTGTGTGGCTGGAACCGACACAGGGGATCACCGAGTGATCCAGAGGAAAGCTGCAGCATTGTGAGGACGTCCTCGGAGAAGAGGTGAGCAGTCAGCTGGTAACATGGGTCAACAAATAAGCCAGGAAGAGAGAGCTATTGTTTGGATCCTGTTACATATTCTCTCTAAGAGAAGAATTAAATATGATGAGGCAGCATTGAAGAAATTGCTGCGATGGTGTAGGAGCCAGGGATTTTCACGTGACCCAACATCGGCTTTTAAGGTGGAAACTTGGACTGAGGTGGGGGAGAAACTCTGGAATGCAGTCTGCCTTGGGATCAGATAACAATCTGTTCACACCTTCTGTCGGGCAGACCTTTTTGTTTGGCAAAGAGCAGGCTTGGCTTCTGCCAGCGCCTCCTGCACCTCCATCGCCACCACCTATGCCAACAGCCCCCCCACCTCCAGAACTTCAAAGTGAAGACGATGATGTGCCGCCTTCTGCTGATTTGCAGCGACATTGAAAGACCTTACGAAATGAGGATGTTTCTAAACATGTTTGCAGCGTTGTTCCTGTTGTGCTGCAAATTGTAACTGCCGTGAACTGGTAATTTCGTCAGGGAAAAAGAATCTACCACCTTTATATCCACCACTCCCTGACGGTAGTGATGATGAATTGGAGTCAGGAAAAGGGATAAAATATAGCAATTTGCTGCTAATGAAGCTTTTATGATGGTGCCATGAGAACAGGTACACACCTGACCCAGAATTAGCATTTAAAGTTGAGACTTGGGAAAAGATCAGAGAGCAGCTTTGGGATGCTGTTGGAAGAGGAGATATGCGAGCGGTAGAAATAGTGACTGGGGGAGACTAAAAAGTACAACCTTAAAAGCGACTGTACCGCAATGGACAGCTCGGCTCCGCCACCCTCCCCTGCCGCTCCCAGAAAGTTTTCCCCGGGTGGACACGGCAACTTTTCCCCTTCCCTACTGGCAGCGCTTGGCAATCCCACAGACTTGTGGCCGCCACTGCTCCCCCACCCCCGCCTGCTGCCTCCAGAGTAGAACTAGTGACACTGTCTGCACCGCCACTGGAACATTCAACAGGGAAAGATGGCAGATCAGCATCTGAGAGAGAAGAAAAACAACCAGAGGCCACGGAGTCAGAACTGATTTTCAAACTTAAAAACCTTTTGAACGTTTTGAACGTTTCTAGAAAGAAAGAATGTCAGCTAAGATGCCCGAATTGTGAAACGCCCTGCCCCTGTCTGGTAGCGAGACAACAGGATGATGACTCAAAAACAGTGACTGAGCAAATGGCACCAACAACATTACATGCATTACATGCATACATTACCTGCCCTTCCTGGCGATGATACTAATAATTGGGAGGAAAAAAAAGGGTGGTGGGTGTGAAAAAACAAGGGGTAGAGCAGTTAGGGCAATGGCATCCAAGTCAGAGATGGGATAAGGTAGATCTTGATGCTTTAAAAGATGGGCAGTGCTTAGAACAATTTCCCATAATGTCTGTGTACCCGGTCACAGTAACAGAAGGTAAACCAAGCCAATGGTCTGCATTTCATTGGGATCTTATTAAGGAAATTAGGAAATCTGTTAAAGAATATAGGTTGCCAGCTCTGTTTACGCAGGCATTGTTGGATAAGGTTTTCAGGGGTATATTCTAACCCCAGAGGATTCCAGACAGTTAGTGGAAATGATTTTAACACCGATGCAAAGGTTACTGTGGCAAAATAGACGGTATCGCCACTGTAAGAGGAAGCGATTAAAAATCTAGACTGTGAGGATGGAGATCCTCTTAAATTGATAAGATATTGATGGTAATCAGTGTACAGTGCGTCCACATATAACTCCTATTCCACTAAATTTGTTAGATAAAAATGTTTTCAGTCAGATGAATGTTACCCTATGCAATCAAAAGAACAGAGAAAATTTTTAATAGCAGCTACTGAAAAACAACCCGTGCTCAAACTAAGGTGGAAAACAGATGAGCCTGTTTGTGTAGATCAGTGGCTGCTCACTGCAAATCGGGTTGAGATCTTAAAACAGCTAGTAAAAGAACAATTAGATCAGGGCCACATAGTCGCAACTACGAGTCCATGGAACACACCAGTATTTGTCATACCTAAAAAGAATGGGAAATGGAGACTCTTACACGATCTACGAAAAGTAAATGAAGTCATTGAAAAGATTATATCATTGCAACCAGGTTTGCCATCTTCAAGCATGAGTCCTAAAAATTAGGATTTGTTAATAATCAATCTCAGAAACTGCTTTTTTACAATTCCTTTGGACCCAAAGGATGCTGAAAAATTTGCTTTTTCCGTGCCAAGCATTAACAAAGCAGAACCTATGCAAAGATATCACCAAGTTGTACTAGCACAGGGAATGAAAAACTCTCCAACTATGTGTCAAACATATGTTGCTTGGGCTTTAAAGCCAGTACACCAACAATATCCACAATTGTTAATTTATCATTATATGGATGTTATTTGAATTGCAGGAAAAGACATGGACCAAGAAAAGGTGTTTAACACAGTAAGAGAATCATTAAGAGAAAAGGGCTTACTTGTA